>NW_020328938.1:0-42355 GCF_001858045.2 Oreochromis niloticus | reverse complement strand
TGGCAGAAACAAGTACACAGCCTGATGAAGCAGACTGAGGCAGTACCTCTGATTGGTGAATTTGAGCAGAACCAGGTTGTTCTTTCATTTCATTTCTTTATTTATTTCACACATGGTTCAACAGTGTTTCTTTTTCTACATACAGAACCTTCTGCCTCTTTTCAGCAGAAATTCTGCTCATTCACCTCATCTCTTGTGTTGGAGTGCCCTCTTGTGGCGCCTTTTGGGTAGTGCCTTAGTGAACACTGCAAAGAAGTGGTATCAGACTGGTTTGTAGTGGAGGAATTTGTTGCCAGTTTCTTTCATCTTTAATCCGTATTCATGTTGTAATGTAGTAGTACCACAATATGGCAGAAACACTATGTTTTGGCACAAATACTTTGATTTAGTATACTTTAGCTTCTTCAGCTTCCTCACCCCTTTTCAGCAAAATTTTCATTTTTTTCACCCCTTTTCAGCACAAATTCCAGCTTTTTTGGCTGTATTCAGAAAAAAGACAACTCTTTTGAGCAGAAACTCTGCTGATACATCTCTTTTCAGCGCAAGTTTCTGCTTCTTTGCCTCTTTTCTGCAGAAATTCTGCTGATTCACCTCTTTTCTGCAAAATTTTCAGCCTTTTCACCTCTTATCAGCTTCTGCTCATTTCAGCAGAATTGTCCGTCTCTCCACCTCTTCTTTGTAAGAGTGACTTTGGCTCAGGGAAATGAATAGCCACCTTTGTGCAGAAATTCCTCTGATTCATCTGTTTTTGCAAGTTTTCAACTTTTTCAGCTTTTTCAGCAGGCAACTTCAGCGTTAAGGCATCCACACAGCATTTTCGCAGGAAATGCAAATTTTTCTAGTTTTTCTTTGACTCTTAAATCTCTGTGTCTTATTAAAATAAAATGAACAATAACTTTGTGTAGCATTAAAAAAATGTTTCTACCTTTCCAAAAAGATGCAGTCCTCTTTCAGTGATGCAAATCAGACAAAAGCAGGACAATGAGCCAATGAGATTTGTTCAAAAACAGACTGAGGAGCACAGCTTTTAAAGAATAGGATGGGTACACGTGCTACAAATCTACAAAGATAAGCATCATAATAAGTAAACCAACAATGGCTTATTGGAACCAAAATTAAGGAAGTGTTCTTGAAATAACTTTATTGTCAATGCAGAGAATCTCTTTGAGATAATGTGCCCTCTGCAACTCCACACTTAACTGTGTGTGTGTAAGAGGAGAAAGGCCACCAGCCCCGAAACCACAAAATTCCAACAGCAGAGACCCCACACATGCATCACGTCACACATTTAATAAAAGCATTTGAAAAAGAATATAGGGCAGTGCAGTGGTTAGGACTGTTGCCTCACAGGATAAAGGTTCTGAATTCAATTCCACCATCAGGCTGGGGTCTTTCTGTGTGGAGTTTGCATGTGTTCCCTTCAGGTACTCTGGCTTCCTCCCAAAGACATGCAGTTAGTTGAATTTTCTAAATTGCCCATAGGTGTGAATGTTATCTATCTCTATGTGTTAGCTCTGTGACAGACTTGTGAACCGCCCAGGGTAACCCGCCTCTTACCCTAAGACAGCTGGGATACATTCCAACCTGCACCCTTGCAACCCTGATAAGTGGAAGCGAATGGATGAACGGATGCCATAACAGACACATTATCAGTTCAGCCTGATTGGAGCCAACTGCATGTCTTATTTTTCTCCAGTGTTTGATCTCACACCATTCTCTACACAAACGTAGGGGCAATTCATGTGTGGGTTAACTCTCTAAATCTGTTTTTATGTAACCGCACACATGCACTGTTGGTTCTGCAGTCAGATATAAAGCCTCTCTTCCTCCTGCGCAACAGACAAAAGCAGGACAATAAGCCAACAAGATTTGTTCAAACCACTGAATTACAGTTTGTTCTGAATGCTTAAACCCTAACTGTGATTCTTATAGCACAATTTCTAAAACTATTAATACTTATAGCAAAACCACTCACTGAGTTTGCAAAACTAAAAGCACAAACACTGCTTTGCACTCAGTTTGCCATTTTGTAACACACACTTTGCAAAACTGTAGCTACAATCCACTGCACAGCACTCTTTTTGCAGAACTGTAAACACAACTCACGGCTTTACACTCAATTTGCAAAGGATCAACACACTCCTAACAAAACTATACACATTTATGGCCATTATTTACACTATTTTGCCAACTGTCTGGCACACTGTCACATGTGAAAACTTTTTTAGATAATTAGTTCACTTTGCAATCAGCCTAAGCACTATAATACAGGTAAGCTCTGTGTGTGGAGTACAATGGAGGGAGCAGGAAGAGTGAGAAGTAGAGGAGGCGGAAGGAGGAAGAGGACGTGGAGGTGAAGAAGTAGGATGAAGAGGACGACAAGGACAAGGAGGAGCAAGAGGAGGACGAGGAGGGGGGAGAGGAAGGGTAAGAAGAGTAAGAAATAGAATTGCTGATGACATCAGAGCTACAATAGTGGACCATGTAATCAACCATGGAGTGACCCTGAGGGAAGCTGGCCAACGGGTTCAGCCTAACTCGAGCCGCTACACTGTAGCAAGTATCATAAGGACATTTCGAAATGAGAATCAGTTAGTACAGTCACTTTGCACTAAGATTTGTAGCACTGCCATGCTAATGAGAAACACAACAATACCATAGATGTAAAAATACTGAAATTGTTACTTTACAGAATTGCTAGACGACCAGATGCTGGGGGCAGAGGAAGAATGTTCACTGCAGACCAAGAAACCCATATAGTCAATATGCCGATTGCAAATAATCCTATACTTGGAAATAAACACTTGTGTTTGTTTTGATGTGTGTGAATAAACACCAGTACTTGGAGTTTGGATCCCTCTATGCTTACGGATCTATGACAAAAGTATGAGCTCAAACTATAACTCAAAACTACAAAAATACCATTTTTACAAAGGTGTGGTGAGTTAAGCAAGGATTATTCGCTTTTACAAGAAAACTACAATGTTTTGCTGATAGGGTGAAGAGTTTTCTTATTTGTGTGTAGAGTTTTGCAAAAATAGCCAATAGTTACAAAAAATGTGCTTAAGCCATCAGAAAAAACTGTAATATCAGTTGACTTGGCCATTCCAAAATATTGTACTTCTTGGCTATAATAATCTCCTAGGTAGTTTTGGCTTTATGTTTTGGGTCATTATCCATCTGTATTATGAAATGCATTTACAAAATCAATTTGACTCCAGGTGGGCAGTATGTCTCGGAACACCTCAGACTCCATTTGGCTGCTTCTGTCCTGTGTAACATCATCAATAAACACTAGTGTCCCAGTGCCAGTGGCAGCTTTGCACTTCCAAGCCATCACACTACCTCTGCCTTTTTTACCGATGATATGGAGTGCTTTGGATCATGAGCTGTTCCCTGCCTTCGCCATACTTTTTTCTTGCCATCATTCTGGTGAAGGTTGATCTTGGTTTCATCTGTCCAAACAATGTTTTTCCAGAAGTGTGCTGACTTTTTTACATTTTTTTTTTTTTTTTAGTAAAGTCCAATCTAGCCTTTATATTTGTAGCATTTCATGTTCCCTTTAAGCCTTAAGAGTAGAAAGGTAATGTACACCATTAAGTTCTGCTCTCAAAATCTGACATAGATGTAACACTGTCTGTGAAACTGGATTTAAGTGCTTAAAGTTAAAATTTTAAAAACATATTTAGCACCATCTTTTGTCAGTACAGAACTGGACGTTAGCTGGTTGGTCGGTTGGTTGCGGCAAATAGACTTTGTTAATTTTAGCTAACTAGTGACAGAATCAAAAACTCAGAGGAAAGTGCAGTGCAATTTGCTGAGATGTCCAATGAAAATGACATAGCTTGTCTTAGGATAAAAAACATAACATTTAATCTTCACTTAGATGCCGATTGTCATCATGAGACACTAAGTGATCTCCAAGATGTTCTCTGAGACCTTAAAAAACCCTTGGATGCTAGAACCCTTTCAATAATTATAATATCATGTAGTGGTATATCTCACAGAGCTGTGGGCACTGCTGTAAATGTAAGTCTTGCATCGGCTGAATCCACGCCAGTCCACTAGAGACATGGGCAGCTAAAAATGAAGGACACATAAAGTATGTGCTACAGTTTAAGTTGGTGCTAATTAAACTTTTTCTTTAGATTTTGCAGCTTGTTGCCTTGAGGAGCATCGGAGCAGAGAATACAGGCGTTTGGGGTTAGGTAGGTCTTGACATCAATCATCAAATATTTTAGACAAAAGAAAGAGTAGTTACGGATACAGTTACAGTAAGGTGCATATCTGGACACAGATGCAAGTTTTTTTCTTACCTATTTACTAAAACACAATTATATATTGGACATGGGTTTTAATGGACATTGATTGGGCGGCATTTCATAATGCAGATGGATAATAACCTAAAATAACCTAAAACATACAGCCAAGGCAACCCAGAAAGCTGCCTGGCAGAGCATTAAGAGGGAGGGGATCCAGCATATTGTGATCTCCATGAGTTCAAGACTTCAGGCTGTTATGACAACAAAGTATTAGAAATGAACATTTATTTTCAGTTATTTAATTTGTCCAATTACTTTTGAGCCCCTAAAATGAAAGATTTTGGTGCAAGCAAGATGACGTGACTGGACGCTGGCTGGGCTTTCCTGACGCAGGAATGGGTGCTGGCACCTGCTGTACACCAGCTGCTCCCACCCCAGGGACTGGTACGGATGTGGAGTTCGACTGTGTCCTGGCTGGCCTCACCCCAGAAACCGGAATGGGTGCTGGGACAAATCGGGCGCCAGCCACTCTCACCCGAGGAGTAGGTATGTGTGCAGGAGCAAGCTGGGTCACAGTTGCCCTCTCTCTCGGGAAAGGTACAGGCAAAGACTGGGCGTCTGCTGTCCCCACCCAAAGAACAGGTAAGGGTCCAGGGACCAGTGAAGGCTCAGCTGTCTTGGGGATAGGAGCAGGTGTCACGGCGAGTGAGTAAAGCGTGTAAAAAAAAAGGAAAAAGAGGATCCAAGCGCAGGCAGTCGTGAAGGTGTGAAGGTGATTTATTGACACGAAAATATAGAGAGGCAAATGACAAAACGGAGAACTAAACTATACTGGGACAGCTAAACTACAGAGCATGAACAAGAACACGAACCTGAACATAAAGCAAGGTGGACGACGGTACAAGATGGTGACAGCAGGGAACACACGGAAGAAACATTGTGGATAGGATACACAGACGGACCAGCAACTACAAACACAGAAGACGCGACTTAAATACACACAGAGAAACACAAGGAGATTACACACAGGTGGGGAACACAGCTGGGAATAATCAACAAGACGAGACAGGGGTAAAACTGAACACACTCACATGAGACGCGGACCTTCACAATAAAACAGGAAATGAGAACACAACACCAAGATGCAGACCTGACACTGAGAGACAGACAGAAAATGACACATGGAACTAAACCCACACAAAACATGAGAACACAAATCCTAAATACCAATAAACAGAAACATGGAACTCAATAACAATAATCATCATCACCACCATCACCACAAAATGAGAAAATCCAAAACACCAAGATAACTGAAACACAAAGTGCCAGAGAAACATAAGAAACAATCCATAATGCAAAAGTAAACCAAAATATAATAAACTCAAAATACTGGGTCCAACGGACCCAGAACCGTGACAGCAGGCACCAGCAGGACCCCGGCCACCTTCACCCGAGGCGCTGCCCTGGAACGGGTGCAGGGAAAGGCCGGAGCACGGCCACCCTGAGAGCAGGAACAGAAATACACAGAGGAGATGACTCAGGAGTAACCACGGGTAAAGCTGCAGTCTCAAAACGACTGGGGAGCAAAACAGTCCTTAGAGAGCATAGGTTCATGTGTAATGTTAGCCATCCTTGACAATGCTTTTTGTTCAGCACAGCAAACAATCTTTTAGGGGATTGAGTCATTCACACAATAAGTTGGGTACAGTTTGGCTGGCTCATGAACAAAGAATGCAACGAGAGTAGCAGCATTAGGAGCTGCCATATCATTGTTTAGTTCTTTAGAAACATAGTTATTCCAACCTAAGATCTGACTCAGGAACTAAACATGTTTCTTTATTATCCCCGGCTCTGAACACACATCTTCCGTGGCAGCTGCACCAGAAACAAACACAACAGCTGGCCTGGAAATGCTAGATGTAACACCCCTCTCCCCAGATTTATTAGTCTAAAAAATTTTATTCTTAGGAAATTTGGGAATCTTTAAGTCATTAACCCCTGTGGAATCAGTAATGCTGTCTGCAGTCTTGACAGTCCCAGTAGGCACGGGAGTAACAGTCACCAACCTCAAGTCCTTTGTGACAGAATTAACCGAAATGGCAGAGTCCGTTCTACTCACTGGAGAGTCCAAGGTTGCCAACCCGAGGTCAGCTGACTCCGATGAAGCCACAGGAATGAGCCGGGATGTGGTGAGACAATGACAACGGGGGCTCCATCTTCCCCGCAAAGGAGGGGCAGAAGATGACATGACGGCTGATGGAGGGGAATTCGTCAGCCGTCAGGACCACCAGTGTGTCTGCATCCGGCCTTGTGCTGGCCCATGTGTGGGCCACCTCTGGCAAATTTGGATTCTTATTTGCAAGAATCCAAGTAAAGCATTATGAGGATAGCTTGCTTTATTTGTAAAATTGTCATGATTTATTAGAACTCTTTTAATTAAAAGGCCAAGGCTCCTTTTTTGTCTCAGTGCAGACCTGCCAAAATGTATTTCAAATCCATGTTATTCAGACCACTGGTTGGTTTTTCAGTTCACCACTTCCTGTTTTAAATGAGAAATAACCCAGCAGAGGTTTCTGGATCGCAGTTATATTTGCATCCACAGGTTTAAAAAACAAACAAACGTCCCAAGTAAAGTTTGGGGGGATTTTTAGGAGGAGAGGGACGGTGAAAGAGAAGGTGGGTTAAAGGTGAGAGGTAAGGGTAGATAAGATGAGAGAGAGAGAGAGAAGAAGGATGGGGTGAAAGAAAGGTGGAGAGACGGGGAAGGAAGAAGATGCTGCTGGGTCAGTTTTTTCTCAGCAGTCTGCTCCAGAATCCACTCCTGTCCTCGGCTTTCTTTTCTTTGTCTTTTGCCTTCAGCTCTTTTAAGGTTTTTTTTAGCTGCTCCTCGGCGTCTTTAAATTTTTCTTTCAGCTGCTGTTTGGCCAGTTTCCCTTTCTGTTTGAGGAGCTCTTTAGCTTCCTTTTTGTGCTTTTTTATTTCTTTAAGTGCATCTTTGCAGTCTTTCTTGGTCACCTCAGAGCCTGTCATTTCTTTCTTGAATACCTTCACCTCAACTTTCTCTTCTGCAAGTTCTTCTTGCACTTTCATCAGTTCCTTCTTCAGAGTTTCACTTTCCTGTTTTGCCTCCCATTTTCCATGTGTCTCTTTTTCTAGAGCTTCTTGTGTTTCCAGCAAGTTCTTCTTCATGTTTTGAGTGTAACTCTTTGTATCTTCCATTTCTTTCTTTGCTTCCTGTAGTTTAATTTTCTCTTCCTCCAACACTTTTTGAGCTTCCAACAATTCTTTCTTGATATTTTCACTCTCATTTTCTGCCTCATGTTTACCTTTTTTCTCCTCTTCAAGTTCTTGCTTTACATGCAGTAATTCCTTTCTTAGTATTTCAGCTTCAGCCATTGCATTTTCAGCCTCTTGTGTTGCCAACTGCATTTTCCTTTTTTCCTCTTCAAAAGCTTTCTGCACCTCCTGTAATTCCTGCATCACATTTTCTGCCTCCTTCTTTGTAGTTTGATATTTATCTTTGGCTTCTTGTGCTGTGGTTTTCTCTTCCTCCAATGCTTTTTGAGCTTCAAACACTTCTTTCTTGATATTTTCATTCTCATGTTCTGCCTGTTGTTTTCCCATTTTCTCTCCTTTAAGTTTTAGACTTACATGCAGTAATTCCTTCAATACTATTTCAGTTTCAAACTTTGAATTTTTAGCTTCTCCTCTTGATTTTTCTGCCTCTTCTTTTAATTTGACATTTTCAGCCTGTATTGTTTGAAATTCTTCTCGTAGGTTAGTCAGCTCAGACTGTACTGTAGCGTATGGTGAAGCACTCACCAAGCCTCTTCTTGATCTCCCTTGATTCATTTTGGCCCTTTAAACAAAGAAACCAACGTATTGTGGAGAAGGGAAGTTTTCAATGGTTTTTTTTTCGTCAACTGTCGTTTGTCCTGCACAGAGATGCTGCTGTAGATGTGTCTCTAGCCGTGTCTGGATACAATGAAAAATGCTGTAACTAAGTGCTTGTGTTGCACAGTTCTACTAAACATTCCATTTCATGCATGCTCCGCCCACATTGTCAGGAATGTCAGGTGCTGCATCACCAAATGCTGCTCCCGTTGCCTAGCAATAACAGCTGTTTACCTTTTGGGGTCTGGTTCATTATTTACAGTTTTTTCTGATTGTTTAAGCACATTTTTTGTAACTATTGGCTATTTTTGCAAAACTCTACACACAAATAAGAAAACCTGTCACCCAATTATCAAAACATTGTAGTTCTCTTGCAAAAGCGAACACAGCTAGATTAACTCTTCACACCTTCGTAAAAATGGTGTTTCCGTATCAAACAGTACACACAAGCCATCATCTACTAAGCACACAATGTGGCAACTGCACACTGATGGTATGAATACAAAACACATCTGACTTTTGCTTTCTCTGTGCACAAGGTAGGCCATGTCAGTTTGAGCTCATACTTTTGTCATAGATCCGTAAGCATAGAGGGATCCAAATTTCAAGTACTGGTTTTTATTCACACACATCAAAACAAACACAAGTGTTTGGTCTTTGTTCTAAATTTGTTGCTGTCCACAAGGGGGTGCCACAGGGCTCAGTTTTGGGTCCCCTTTTGTTTCTTTTATATATCAATGACTTGGGTCAAAATGTCTCAGACACAAATTTGCATTTTTATGCTGACGATACAGTTATTTACTGCTATGGATCATCTCTTACTCAGGCCATTGAAACCTTACAGAAAGCCTTTGTTGCTTTCCAGCATTCACTTATCCAGCTAAAATTAGTTCTCAATGCTGACAAGACTAAGCTAATGTTGTTTTCTAAGTCAAAGAAGGTCCCAGAGCCTATTCCAGTGGTGTCCACCCTTGAAGGAAATGTCATAGAGATAGTTCATGAATATAAATACCTTGGTGTCTGGATAGATGACTCCTTTACCTTTAAACCACATATAGAGAGACTTGTAAAGAAACTGAGGCTGAAACTTTGTTTTTTTTTTCCGTAATAAACAGTGTTTTTCTTTTGCAGTAAAAAAACGTCTTGTCACTGCAACCTTTTTATCTGTGTTAGATTATGGTGACATTCTGTATATGAATGCTTCTTCTTCATGTCTTCTAATGTTGGACACGATGTATCATGCTTCCTTGAGGTTTATCACCAATTGTAGATATCTGACCCATCATTGTGACTTGTACTTAAGAGTAAATTGGCCTTCTTTGGCCATTAGAAGACAGGGGCATTGGTACACTTTTATTTACAAAGCTATTCTTGGATTGTTGCCTCCTTATATTTGTACTTTGGTCACAAGGACAAATAGTGGTTCTTACTCCTTGCGTTCAAATGATCAGCTGCTGCTGTCTGTTCCCCTTGTCCGCACAGAGTTGGGTAAGAAAGCCTTTGTCCACTCTGCGCCTTTTTCATGGAACCTGTTACAGAAAGACTGGAAACTGACTGAATTGTTGTCTTTAAATGTTTTTAAAACTAAACTCAAAGGCCTACAGACTGCCTCAATAATGTGTAATTGTTTTGTGTAATTTTTAATCTTGTTTGTTTGTATGTATTTGTTTGGAAATGTGCTGCCTCTTGGCCAGGACTCCCTTGAAAAAGAGGTTTTTAATCTCAATGGGACATTCCTGGTTAAATAAAGGTTAAATAAAAAAAAAATAAAAAATTTCCAAGTATAGGATTATTTGCAATCACCATATTGACTATATGGGTTTCTTGGTCTGCAGTGAACATGCTTCCTCTGCCCCCAGCATCTGGTTGTCTAGCAATTCTGTAAAGTAACAATTTCAGTATTTTTACATCTATGCTATTGTTGTGTTTCTCATTAGCATGGCAGTGCTACAAGTCTTAGTGCAAAGTGACTGTACTAACCAACTGTCATTTCAAAATGTCCTTATGATGCTTGCTACAGTGTAGCGGCTTGAGTTAGGCTGAACCCGTTGGCCAGCTTCCCTCAGGGTCACTCCATGGTTGATTACATGGTCCACTATTGTAGCTCTGATGTCATCAGCAATTCTATTTCTTACTCTTCTTACCCTTCCTCTCCCCCCTCCTCGTCCTCCTCTTGCTCCTCCTTGTCCTTGTCGTCCTCTTCATCCTACTTCTTCCCCTCCACGTCCTCTTCCTCGGCCTCCTCTACTTCTCACTCTTCCTGCTCCCTCCATTGTACTCCACACACAGAGCTTACCTGTAGCTTATTCATAGTGCTTAGGCTGATTGCAAAGTGAACTAATTATCTAAAAAAAGTTTTCACTTGTGAAAGTGTGCCAGACAGTTGGCAAAATAGTGTAAATAATGGCCATAAATGTGTATAGTTTTGCTAGGAGTGTGTTGAAAATTTGGTAATTGAGTGTAAGCAGTGAGTTGTGTTTAAAGTTCTGCAAAGTGTGTCTTACAAAATGGCAAACTGAGTGCAAAGCAGTGTTTGTGCTTTTAGTTTTGCAAACTCAGTGAGTGGTTTTGCTATAAGTATTGATAGTTTTAGAAATTGTGCTATAAGAATCACAGTTAGGGTTTAAGCATTCAGAAAAAACTGTAATAAAGAAAACATGTCCAAGTATTGCAACCATGGTGCTGAGGCTCAGCGCATATTCTAGCCTGCTGTGTGTGTGGGCAGCTAGAAATCACTGGTGGGCAACATGAGTGAGGAGAAAAGTGGAGCAGCCAAGCAGGGAGCTGCAGGTTGCTGGTTTGAGTCTCTGTTCAGATGCTGGTGTCTCCTCTCTCTGAGATGTTTGCAGACAGTCCCTGATAAAACAATGAGGATAATAAACAAACACGTGACTAAAATAACAATTATGACACTGATGTGTTTCATGTGTAGCAGGATGGCCTCTATACAGCAGTCGCTGCAAGCATCCACATCAGCACACTTACTTTTCTTTAAGCAGGCGTGCTGGGGTCCTCCTAAGGAAAGTTTGAGAACTTCATTTCCTTCATGCTGGTGAACTTTTTACCAAATGTTTTCTTCAAAGCTTCTCCATCACTGACAGGGATTGTTTGGGTCTTCACACTCATCTCCATGAACCCAAAAAAATGGGTCTCACTTTGCTCATATAATGCCAGGAGTGTCTCCATATTCCACAAAAGTCTATGCAGACATGTAACAGTATCCCATATTCATATAAATATTATTAATATTATAACAAAAGCTGTCACCAACACAATTGTCCCAAGTGCTTTTTTTAAACAGGATTTTCAAGTAGAGGATTTCCCTATAGCTTATTTTTTTTTAATATTTTGTACACAATAACAGAATAATTTCAGAAAAACACAAAATGACTGGTGTCAATATTATTTGCCCCACAAAAAAGGTTCCTTTTCATTGAGCTGGGCAATGATGTGCTTGAACTTTGTAATGTGCAAAGCTTTTAAAATCAAGTTAAAACTTTTACCCAACAGTATAAAAGGTAAAAGTTCGAGCTGTCACTCGACAAAGCATCATGCCAAAAACAAACAAAATCAGTTTAGACTTGAGAAAAAGAATTGTTGATGCTAACAAAGCAGGAGAAGATATACAAAGTTTTCGCAATGTTTCCAAGTGTGACAAACTGGAGTGAGAAGAAATTCAAAGAGAGCCACACAGTACAGAACAAGCCTGGCAGAGGCAGGAATGGAGAGAGTTCAAAGACTCTGGAAAGAAAACTAGTAAGAGATGTGTTTAAAGACTAATAAAAAATGCTAAGACACGAGTGAATAACTTAGTCAAGTCAGGAATTGTAGTCTCGAAGAAGACAATCACTAGAAGCCTGCACAGGAATGGACTGCAAGATTGCAAACCAAGAAAAACTCGACTTCTGCAAAACAGACACCTTCATACCAGACTGAAGTATAGATTAGATTAGAGATTAGATGAAACTTTATTAATCCCTCGGGTGGGTTCCTCCGGGAAATTCCGTTTCCAGTAGCACAGCACCGACAGAAGTTGCATGTTACAGAGTTGGAATACCAAATAAAGGGGAATGAGAGTAAAGATATGAGCATAAATATACCATATATACACATATATAAATACAGAATATATAATAGGGTTAAATAGGAATACCAGTGGATTGCACATTTGACTGAGTCTATTGCACAGTCGAATATCACAAAAAAAATATTGCAAATATTGCACAGTGAAAAAAAAGCACTACAGCTCAGTTGTTCCCGCCTTCCTTTGTCCTCCTGTTTCCCCTCCCTCTCCCCTCCAACGAGGAGTTAACTAGAGCAACACCCAGGCTGGAATATGGCCAGAATATTTTAGTCAAGAAATCACTTAACTAGAACGTGTCTGACAAAGTGACGTTGACTACAAGATCTCAGAAAGCAACATCATGGACATCTAAAGAAACAGCTAAGAAACACTGAACACTATCAGTCTGGAAAGGGTTACAAAGGCATTTCAAACGCTTTGGGAATCGAACCACGATGAGGCCCATTATCCAGAAAATGTGGAAAACCTGAAGGCCTCACTTGTCTCATTTAATGTGCCCTGAAGCTCAAGTGCACCAGGACAATAATGCAAAACACAGCAGCAAGATCATGTCTGAATGGCGCAAAAAACAAAATGGAGGTTTTGGCCTGGTCAAAGTGCAGACTGGAATCAGATTGAGATGATTTAGCATGACCTTAAAAACCCAGCCTATGCTAGAAAAAGTGGCCGAATTAAAACAATTCTGCAAAGAAGAGTGGACCAAAATTCCTCCACAGTGCTGTAAAACACTCATCACCAGTTATTGCAAATGCTTGATTGCAGCTCTTGCTCAATAACAAAACCACTTATTAGGTTTAGAAGGATATTACTTTTTCACATGAGGTAAAGTTGGAGAGCTTTTTCCCCAAACTAAATGAAATCATCATTTAAAAAACTACAATCTGTATTTACTCTGACCATCTGTGTTAACATTTGAAATCGGAAACATGTAAGTGTAACAAACATGTTAAAACGTAAGAAATCAAGAAGGGGCAAAAAAAAAGCTTTCTGCTAAAAAAAGATTTAGAGCAGAAGTTTTTTGCACTGCATTTTTAAATGAAGATATATTGCATTTATTTGCAATTAAAGACAGACAGAGCAGAAAGTGTGTTACTGTTTTACATCCACAGACACACAAGAAAAGAAGCAGGCAACATGAGGTCTCATCAAGTTATGGCAGTTTTATTTGTGTATTTAAGTACATGTATTCAGAATAAAGTTTTTAAAAAACAAACAAACGTCCCAAGTAAAGTTTGGGGGGATTTTTAGGAGGAGAGGGACGGTGAAAGAGAAAGTGGGTTAAAGGTGAGAGGTGAGGGTAGAGAAGATGAGAGAGAGAGAGAGAAGAAGGATGGGGTGAAAGAAAGGTGGAGAGACGGGGAAGGAAGAAGATGCTGCTGGGTCAGTTTTTTCTCAGCAGTCTGCTCCAGAATCCACTCCTGTCCTCGGCTTTCTTTTCTTTGTCTTTTGCCTTCAGCTCTTTTAAACACCATTAATCCTAAATAGTTGAACTCTGTACTCAGCCAGTTTTTGACAGAGTGGTGAACTCTTTTACGCTTTTATGGAAACAAGATTGTACTGGCCACAGTAGGTGTGGGATATCCACAGCTTAACACTCAAAATACATTTGTTATTTTGCAGATGGTTTGTAACTGTTACACCGGTCTCCAGCCAGATGAGGGTCACATGTCAGAGTGTACCGGACCTCAAAACCGCCTCTTTTAGCTGGGCAGGTAAATGTGTGTGTCCCCTGCTGAAGATACTTGACACATGATCCCAGAAAGTCATCATACGTTACGTCCTTGTCCCAAACTTCAACCTTCAAACCAGAGTGTGTGTCCACCTTCATAAGAAAATTAATCAAACAAGATTTTTAATTTTTATCCTTCCAATTTTTATTTTAGGTTTGTGAATTATAAACAGTAATAAGGACATTTGGACAAATTCATAAAATATTTGTTAAAATCATATTTTACATTTTTTAAAATTCAGATTGGAAAATTTAAAATGATTTAAAATGAATCTGTGTTAGAGACACACTGGTGAATTCTTGGGGGGCAGTCGCACATCACTTTCTTTTCTCCTAAGATGTTTGACAGATTTAATCAGTTTATGATAACTATTATAGGCCCATCCCCCGAATTATTTTTGTTTGGCTGTAAAACCATCTAACAAGTACCTATATAGTTATGGTTAGCTGAAGAATGGCTCTGTGAATAGTGGAATACTTGATACTTGAACTTATTGCAGCAGAAGACATTTAAGGCAGGCTCCACATGGAGCCTTTTAACAAAATGAGTGGGTTGTAAGTATTGCAGAAGTGTTGTGCTCAGTTGCCTTCAGCATTTTAGTATTACAGTAAAAACTGTAGCAAATTTGTCCAAAACCACTACATAGCTGATATTACTTTTATTGCTTGCCAAGTCATTGTTTACACTGTATCACAAAATTTGTTGTTACAGCAGTTTTACAGGTTTTACAGCAACTACAACTTGAAAAGATAAGTTTGGTAGTAGAGTTTGGTTATTTGGATTAATGTAAGGTAATCCTTTTGCTGTCAGTTTAGCTACAAAAGTATCGTCCCTTCTTTGGCATTTATGACTTTGATTGGGACAAACCACAACAATCTGAACTCTTGATAAGTTTTAAGTTTGAAAAGTACATAAACTCTGCCGACTGAGAGGTCAAAAGACTTATGATTATCTATAATGAGGGTTTACTGACCTTGCCCAGATCATAATAAGCGTTCCACCGGGGATTGTTTGACCGAATCCAATTAGTCTGCCGATAGATGGAGCCAAACCACATTTTTGCATAGCTGTGTGTAGAAGCAAAGAAAGAAGAGCAACAGAAGAATTATTAAGTCTGCTTGATGTACCACCTCCAAATTGTAATCCCTGACCACAGTCTATTCACCCCTCGGTCTGGCCAGTTGGATCTCCTTTCAGGTCCCAGGCTCGCACAATGGTAACCCTTAGCGTCCCCCTCCAGGCTTGCAGAGGACAGCAGTTGGAAGCCAGATTAGGAACGTTTGAACCACAGTTTGGCTCACTGGGTGATTTTTTCACAGCATTGTCCTCTAAGTACTGCTCAATGGCAGCTTTCATCCCTGTCTTTTGCGCATCATTTGTCATCAGCTCGTAGATTGGCCGAAGGGAGTAGGAAACAACATCTGGGTGATCCTTCAGTGTCTTCAGCCAAGTTAGAAAACCAAGGGAGTCATTACGCGTGAGTGCAAACTCTCCCAACCAACCATTGCCTCCTACCACCTCTGTGTAGTGTTGGTAGAGTCCAGAGCTGTATGTAACAGAGAGACCCTGGTTTTGTAGGACCTTGTTGCAAGAGTCTCTGTTACCAGATAGTTGGCTCTTTCCCAAGCCGACAGAGAAACCCAGCGACAAACAGGAGTGGACCTGCAGGACAAGAAGGGAAAGAAAATGTCAACAAATATCTGTATTTTCTACTCTGTACATTTTCAAAACAGATATATTGTTTGATATATTTCAGGAGAGCTATTATTTTACATCAATGCAAGCTTTCAAACATTAAACAGACTTGAGCCTGAACTGTAACACATGAAATTCAGTCCTGTATTAATCACCATGTTCCAAAAAAAGAGATGAAAGAGGCAAAACCGTGTGCCAGAGTCAGGAGTTAAAGTGGGCCGGTGGTTTTTATTTTACTTTTGGTTTGTTTGTTTTTTGGCACAACACTCAGAGATGGAGAAAGATAAAAAGACAGGACAGGAGAGGAAGAAGAAAAGTTAGACTGAAAGGTAAGGACTGCTAAGTGATGCTTGATAAACTGGACTTTAAAGTTACGCGTCCTTACAAGTTGTCATGTTTGTAAATCTGATATTGGGTCTGTACATGTGAAAATATGTTTTTTCATATTGTGAAGCATGCTGCAAACAAACTGAGGTAGATTAATGGTATTATTTAAATACTGCATGAAAACACTCTGCAGTTTAGTGCAGGATAAACAGGTTAGTTTGCTGTACTGTGATGGATTTAAAGCAGGGCTGTCCAACTCCAGGCCTCAATCAGCCAAGACAACTCATGAAATATCCGCTGACATTTTGAATTCAGTTGTGTACATTCACAAAGAGTAATAAATCTCAGAGCCGCAGGTCAACTGATCACAGCCTGTACACTAAAAAATCTGCTGGATCCCACAATGAAAATTGTGATTCTTTTCCCTATGCTGAGCCACGACAACCTATTTTAGGGTTCCCGCACCCGCTGAATCTGACTGTGCTCATTTTCCTGTTTAGAGGCAAAGTCACCCTCTACAATGTAGAAAACAGAAAATAGAGCTATGTTTTTAATTTATTTTATTCTTTTTGTCTGCTCATGTTCTGCTTAACAGGTTCAAGCTGAGAATATTTATATAAAAATTAAAATTTGACTAAAGCAAAGTTTGTATTCTCATGTACGTATTATTTTCATTGTTACATTAATACACTGTTTAGTTAGTTCTGCACAAAAAATAGCTGGTGCCTTGAGGCAACTGTTGTTGTGATTTTGCATTATATAAATAAGGAACTTTATGTATGAACCTGATTTGAGGTGAGTCCGTTCAGTGAGGACAGACAGGTTCGTGCAGCTGTGACTCGCCTCAGTCGACCACCAAGGTGAACCTGTAATGTGGTGCAAAGTTGTTGTTATAAATAATTTTGTTTTAATTATTTTTAAATAAGGTAATTCACAGTGTGTGTGTTTTAACCTGGCGGATGTAGTGCGTGCCATAGGTGTGTATGAGCTGACTGTACTGAGCTCTGGTGAAGCTGTTGTAGCATCTTGGTAGCTTAGCTACAGCCGAGCTGAACTCAGGGCTGAGAGGCGGTCTGTCTGATACTCGGTAACTGGACACAAAGAGACAGATTAGTAAATGATCTCAACAGAAGCTTTTCAAACCACGATTACAGAATAACCTGAATTTATGTGAGTATTCTGAGTTATTCACAGCCTACATGTAATGGTTGCAGGTGACCCTGTGTGTGCTGAAGGTGTGGCGGTCCTCTTTTGTCCTTTTTGAAGCAAAGTTATAGGCAGTGGATTGCGTTCCTCCCACATCCAGGCTAGCAGCCACAAACTTCTCTAAATTTAGGCCAACCTGTTATAATAAATGAGACAAATGATTAATGTGTGGTCAAATACGGGACTTTACAGAAGTGATTGATTTTTTCCACATTTTAGCTCGCCAGTACTGAGACATTTTGTGATGTATTTGTCCAGATCCTAATTTATGTTCAAACATGGCCTCATGTTTGAACATAATATAAATTTATTGTGTAATTTTCCCACTTGGGTCAAATAAATATTGTCTTGGGATGTTGAAGTGTATGAGAGTAAATGTGTACTTCGTTGATTTCTTTTCAGAACATTGGTTCTCAATTTGATGGCAAAAGGTACATTTCATTTTTGGTCACAAGGTGGCAGTCTTGTGAAGGCGTGATTACTGCACCAAGATGCATGTAAAATATGTCATTAGTACAGTAAAATGTGCCCTACCTTCCAGTCAGTACTGTCCTGGGAGGTGTAAGTGTCAACCAGAGAGCTGTGAATACAATTCAAAGTAAACAATCACTGTAAACTTTTACAGATTGATTTCAAAGTTAATTTTAATGATTTTAAACAGTTTGCCAAAGTTAGTATTTACAGATGAACACCTGTTATTGTAACTAGACTTTCAGCTGTGAATATTATGATGAAGAGAATTTAGGCCAGAGAAGGTGTTTAGCAATCAAAATGCTTACTATTAAATGGGTGTGACTTTTCATTTCATCATTGCCAAAGACTGAATGAGCTTTAATTAGATGGAAATCTTTAGATAGCGAGTCAACGGCTGAGCCAAAAGATGCTCAGTTGTCACAGCTGTTTTTCATGGTAACTGATGCGTTCTCAGTTCAGCCTGAGTATAAACAACACAATTTAACTGTGCACATTTGTCTTTGGAAAGCATGCATTAATTTTAAGCAATGATAAAAATGTATAAGACTATACCTAACAGAGCTGTGGGCACTCCTGTAAATGTCAGCACTGCATCGGCTGAATGCACGCCAGTCCACTGCAGAGACTGGCAGCTGAAAATGAAGACAGATCATGAACATGTACACATAAAGTGTGTGCTACTGTTCAAATGGCTCTTTGTTGTTGCATCTTTAGTTACTTTTTGCAGCACGTTGCCTTGAAGCGGGTTGGAGCAGAGAGTACATGTTTCACTTGGGGTGAAGTAGGTATCCACATCAATCATATAGGCTCCCTTTCGTCGCAGAGTGACTACGTCAAATCCCTCCCCCACCAGGTTGTGACCTGGTATAAAAGGAGCAGCCTTGCACTGGACGTAGTTTCCAGTCTGACAGGAAAGAACAGGGGAGTTGCAGGACAGAAAGAGAAGGAGGCTCAGGTAGAGAGGAGGTGGGGTTGAATAAGACAGCATAGTTGCAGTGAAAAAGACTGATATTTTGGACAAACAGAGAGAGAGAGAGAGATAAAGACATAAGTGATCATCATTTCAACAGCAGGTGATTCTCAGTAAAGTAAAGATCTCCAAATGTTTGCAAACATGCAGCCTCAGCTGACTGCAGGTTTCCCCGACCTTATAAACAGTACAGGAGACAACAGTGTGTGAATTAACGATTTGCATAACTCTTAAGTCTATGATATGTCCCCCTTTATTACCTGGTGCAATGAATTTAAAGAATGTTATTACCTGATCTGATATGATACTTGATGAAGGATAAGATTTGCATAATATTATGAGCTTGGATAAACCTGTGGTCAGCTGAGACTGAAAAAGTCAGTTGGTTGGGTGAGGACATGTTTCTCCCACTTAAAATTCTGTGATCGGATGAACAGAATCAACTCTCTGGAAAATATAGTTTGTTTAGTTACTCACTGCACAAAAAATGCCATTTTTCTCTTGCCATTAAAATGTTTTGTTCACATACAATGCTATTTAGAGGAAAACACTTTTGTTTGTGTGCACTGGCATCACATCTGATGTGATTCCTCACAACATGCTGCTTGATTCCAACTCGTCTGAGAAGTTGGAATACGTCCAGTACTGGTGGTAGAATTTGTTTACTTCTAAGGATTATACCTAAAAATACATTTCACATGTAAAATGATCTTGGCTTAAAAGAAGACACAATAAGAAATAAAATCACAAAACACATATACAATACAAGTATACACAGGTTCCAAGAATAGACTGAGTCTTTAAGCTGTCGGCTTCTAAACGTATTCATGCTCTCTGCTGTATTGTTCTTTTTTTTCTTTGAATCTTAAATCTCTGTCTAATTAAAATAAAATTAACAATAACTTTGTGTAACATTTAAAAAAATGTTTTCTACCTTTTACAAAATGTTGCAGTTCTCTGTCAATGACGCAAGTCGGACAAAAGCAGCACAATGAGCCAACAAGATTTGTTCAAAAACAGACTGAGGAGCACAGCTTTTAAAGAATAAGATGGGTACACATGCTCAAATCAACAAAGATAAGCATCATAATAAATTAACCAACAATGACTTATTGGACCCAGGATTAAGGAAGTGTCCTTGGAATAACTTCATTGTCAATGCAGAGAAGCTGTTTGAGATTATGTACCCACTTAGCTGTGTACATGTAAGAGAAAGAAGGCTGTCAGCCCCCAAACCACAACAGAGATGCCACACATGCAGTTTGGTAGAAATCTCAACAATTATTAGAGCCATGTATATTTTTTCCTTTGCGAAATATACTTATTTAATTAATAATTAAATAATAAATGTAATTAATAATATAATTAAATAATAAATGGACTGGTGTACTGTCCAGGGTTTTCCCCACCGTTCGCCCCATGGCAGCTCGGATCCGCTCCAGCCCCCATCCTCGTGTCCCTGATAAGAATATGCAGAAGTGAATAGATTAACCAATGCCAAATTTATTAACAAATGTTTATGGTAACAGACGTGTTATCAGTTCAGCCTGATAGGAGCCCACTGCATGTCCCATTTTTCTCCCTTGTCGTTTCTGCACTAGATACTCCTTTATTCTGGTCAACAGACAAAAGCAGGACAACGAACTAACAAGATTTGTTAAAAACGAAACTGAGGAGCACAGCTTTTAAAAAATAAGATGGGTGCACGTGCTCCAAAACAACAAAGATTAGCATAGTAATAAATTAACCAACAATGACTTATTGGACCCAGGATTAAGGAAGTGTCCTTGGACTAACTTCATTGTCAATGCAGAGAAGCTGTTTGAGATTATGTGCCCTCTTAACTATACATTTAACTGTGTATGTGTAAGAGATAAACAAAATTCCACCAACAGAGATGCCATACAGGCAGATTTGGTTCAAATCTCAACAAGTACAAGGGCCATGTATATTTTTTATCTTCATTGAGAAATCTATTTGTTTAATTAATAATTAAATAAATAATGTGAATAATAATATAATAATGAACAGACTGACGATCTGGCTGGGGTGTGCCCCACCTCTACCTCTATGGACGCGCCAGCCCCAACCCTCATGACCCCGATGAGGATAAGCAGAAGAGAACGGATGCCAAATTTATTAACAAATGTTTACGGTAACAGAGGTGTTATCAATTCAGCCTGATACGAGCCCACTGCATGTCCTATTTTTCTCCAGGGTTTGTTTTAACACTATTGTCAACACAAACCAAAGGGTCAATTGATGTGTTGTTGTGTGTGGGTTAACTCTTCAAAAGTGTTTTTTATGTACCCGCAGACATGCACTGTTGGTTCTGCAGCCACTAGATATAAAGTCTGTCTTCATTCTGGGTAAATGTGTCACGTTTGTTATTGCGGCTCTGATTGTTGTCCCTGTTTCACTCCTTTCTTCAGTTGTTTTTCATACACCCACAGGTGCCCTTGGACTTTAATTGCTCCTAGTGTCACTCACGTGTTTGGCATTACCTGAATCAGCTTTGTGTGTAAACATACCTGAAATCTTTTACTACTTGTTTTCAACAGTGAAATGAATACATTACCTATAAATCAACTTCCTTTTGCATATTTGTATTTTTTATTTGTAAACTCTTGGTGTGGACATACACCAAGTTATGTTATTCACTATAAAACATGTTCCATCACTACCTAGGCATGCAATTTCAATTAATATCCAAACCTTTAAGTAGTCGGGCTATTCATTTTCAAACTGTAAAAACATGACACACAAACAAAGTCTCATGAAGAGACTCTCAAGAGAGACTTATTGTTGTGTTTGAAGTAGTGAACCTTGCCTGTCGAGGTAAACACAGAGAATCATTAAGCATGCATGTTATTAAAGTATTTTCCCCCTTTTCAGCTGCTCAATAATGCAACTGTATAATAAGCCAGTCTAATGGTAGCAACGGAGTGCATTTAGGTACTTAGACATCATCATCCTGCTGAAGTTTAAGTAACTTTGAATATGGCATGTTGATGCCAGATGGTGTAATTTAGAAATTGTTTCCCCATAAAATAATCTCTAGGGGTTACAGAGAGTGGTCTGAAAAAGAGAAAATATCCAGTTTTCTCAGTGAAAATGCCTTTTGTTGTTGTTGTTGTTGTTTTTTACACTTTTTACAGAATTAAATCAATCATATATATTTCATCTCTGTAATATTCAGGATATTTATAATTGAGCTATTTGTATATAGTAGAGCTATTTCTCAATTTTGTAAACTTTGTAATATATTGTATTATTTAATTTAATTCAGTCTCTTACTGTTCTTATTGTCTTGGAGCAATTGTAACCACATAATTTCCTCAGAGATTAAAAGTATTCTGAATCTGCTGATTCTGACGATGAGACTGCTTTGAGCTGATAGGAAGGTGACAATAACTTGCATAACCACTCATTAAAACCAGGATATGCAGAAAAGCATCTCTGAGCAAACAACATGCTGAACTTGCGGATGAGCACACCAGTCCAACTCCTGCCAGCTAACCCTCTAAGTGCCAAATGAGTATTACTGAATACCTGAGTGTCGTTGCCGACCATGTCTATCTGTATTTTATTCCAGTGTACCCATCTTATGAAGGCTGCCTCCACGATAATGTGTTGTCTCACAAAATTCAATTCATCTCAAGCTGGTTTCTTGCGCATGATAATGATTCAGCTTTACTCAAATGGTCTCCACAGTCACCAGATCTCCACTAGAGCCTGATGGGATGTGGTAGAACAGCAGATTCACATCACTGATGTGCAGCTGACAAATCTGCAGCAACTTTGTGATGCTGTCATGTCAATATGGACCAAAAACCTCTGAGGAACATTTCCAGCACCCTGTTTAACCAATAAGAGCCAAGACCCAACTGGGAGAGTCAATTTTGAAACTTCAACAGAAACTTTCCTCAATGTGTAAAGGGGCGTGGGTTCTTATGGGTAAATCTATGCCATGAATGATTAAGGTAGTTCTGGGATCCAGGCTATTACTAGCAAAGTACCTAATAAAGTGAGTATAAACAGTGGAAATGAGTGTCAAGGGGGAAGCCTGATGATGATGCATGTTGTGTCCATTTATTGTTTCAACAATAATTAAAAATGAAAAAAACAGCATTTCAGGTGTGTTTCATATAATAATTTAATATTTGTTGGAGTGTTATTAAAGTCATGTCTTTAATATACAGATATAACAGGGTTTTGTTTGTTTTCTTCAAATAAGGAAATTATTCTAAATTGTTTCATCTTTGGTTTTTTTTCAAATGTCCATGCTTTTACTTTTTGTTGGGGATACAAAATTAGGTAAAAGTGTTTTGTACTGACGTTTTCCAGACGGTAAAAGGTGATCCAGGAGGGGGAGTTAGATCGGATCACATTGGTCTGGTACCTAGGGTAGTCATAGTAGATCTTCACATATCTGTGAAATGGCAAAAGAAATGGAGAAAAAATTACTGTATACATGTCTATGATTGGTCTTTCCTTTGAAGCTTATCTTGTTCACTACTCACCCCTCAGTCTTGCCCCAAAAATCTCCTTTCAGACCAAAGGCTTGGATCATGGTTATCGTCACTGTTCCCCTCTGAGTCTCTTTAGGACAACACTTGGAATCCAGGTCGGGACCCCTGCTGCTACAGGAAGATTGTGTGTTGTTTGATCTACTGATGGCGTTATCTTTTAAGTACTGCTCTATGGCAGCCTTCAGTCCTGCTTTTTGTGCTGACTGTTGCACCAGGTCATGCAGTGGTCTTAGGGAGTAGCAAACTACATCAGGCTGATCCTTGAGGGTTTTTAGCCAATTCTGGTAGCCCAGGGAGTCATTTCTGGTGAGTGAAAACTCCCCAGTCCAGCCTCTGCCTCCCACCACTTCTAAATAATGACTGTGGAGACCAGAGCTGTACAAGGCAGAGGTACTGTGGGTGTCTATAATTCATTATGATTCAGACTGGACAAGCAGGTACGTGTAGACGTGACTCGCCTGAACTGCGCTCCAAGATCAACCTGAAGAACATTAATATTTGAAAAAAAATTCATACACTTCTGAATATTAAAAAATAAATAAAAATGATGTGTATATTAATGTTATTACCTGGCGAATATAGTGTGTCCGTATGTGTCTATGAGGCGTCTGTACTGGGCTCTGGTTGCATAGCTGCAGGTAGCTGGCAGTCTGGCCAAATCTCTACTGAACTCAGCACTGAGAGGAGGGCTGTTGGACACACGGTAACTAAACACAAAAAAAATACATTATAATTAAACATCAAACATTTAAAAACTGTTGTGTTGCAGGAGTGTTCAAAGTCTAATGTTTACAGGTGACTTTATGTGTGCTGAAGGTGTAGCGGTCCTCTCTGCTTTGGGCTGTAGCAAAGGTGTATGCCTTAGATTTGGTTCCTCCAATCTCCAAGTTGCTGAACTTCGTTAAATCCAGTCCAACCTAACAAAAATAAAAGCATGAGCTGCTTCCACGAAACATAAAGCATTCCAATCGCTGACAGCTGTACTTTTACATTAAGTGCTAAAAGTACATTTTAGCATGATAATCTAATCTGATACCTGCTAAATATTAACTTATTACTACTGCCTTTGCAATTATCATACTAACTCACTTTATCTTTCTTTGCTTTGCATGATTTATTCCGGACATGTCTCACAAATCTAGCTGCACCACATGACTATTCTGGGCTTTAGACCAGATTTTATAAGAATATCACCACTAATTTGTTGGGTTATTGGAGCAGCTCATGGTCTCCTTTTCACCAGTTTGGATTAATTTAGTCTTGTTATGTTTTTACTTGAACTGTGATTGTCAGTAAGTGAATTATAGGGTCACATTGAATTAACATGATCACTCACCTGTTGTTCAACCTATTTGCAGTGGGCCTTAAAGGTACCTTTAATTGAGAGCAGCTACAAAGCTTGCTACCACAGAGAGTATAAAAGATTGACATAGCTATTGTGATGTCACATCCTGGTTTCTGAGGACTCCTTTTGAATCAGAAACCTTAGAGTTGAGCATTTAGTTGCAAAATAGACAAATGTAATGAGGAACCGTGTGCCTGACTGTAAACCAGACATTCTGCGACTGATTTGTGATTGCAAGTTGTTGGCCAGTGAGTGTGTAGTTTCATTCCATGGATAATCCTCTATTTTAAGGTACAGTATGGCCAAGAGTTACAAAGTAGACTTACTTTCTTTTTATTATTATTATCATTAAATGTGACAAAAAATGAGTGACTGAGCAGATAAACTCAACAGAAAAGTATTTACAGAGGTGAAGAGAAATAGAAACCCATTTTCCCATAGACTTCTACATTACCACTTCAACAACTGCTATCACCATCTACTGTTCCTTCAGATAGAATGTAGGTTCAATGTATTGGCTTCATTTTTTTAACAAGGAAATTATGTCCATGTTTTATATTTACATTACATTACAGTGCAGGGTGTGTGCATGTTATTGCAGGTGATTCTTTCTTACTTTGAACTGTGTATTAAAGCAAGCATGGGGTTGATCTTCCTCAGTAAAGGGAAGCACGTATATATGATGTTTGTAGGGCTCTACTGTAGTTGCCTGGTTATTTTGCTTCATTTTGTTCTTTTATATATTGTCCTTATAATGTTCAGTCATGGGACCCTCTTTTAAACATGGAGCTAGGAATGATTACAGGACTACATCAACAGTTTGCAGTAATAATAATATGATTTGCATGTTTCACTCAACATTAATGTTGCCTACCTTCCAGTCGATGCTGTTCTGGTTGGTGTATGCTGCGACCAGTGAGCTGTAGAGAAATTATTTTGTTTAATTCCCCAAAATATTCCAGGAGGAAATAAATGCATTTTCAATTATTAAATATTCAACACCATTCGGTTTGATAAATGAATTCATGTAGGAGGTGTGAGTGTTATGATGCCTATAAGTGAAGCATATATGAAACATGTCAGGGCACATTGAGTTTTTAAGTCCTAGAATACCTGATGGAGGTGTGTTCACTGTCCTCGAGATGAAAACTGCAGCGGCTGAACGCACGCCAGTCCAAAGCAGAGACTGGTAGCTGAAAATATCACCAGTGTTAGCATGTTAATGGTACGTCAAACTAATTTGTTGATGTTTATTTATTAGTTTAGTTACTTTCTGCAGTTTGTAGCCTTGTTGAGGATTGAGGCAGAGTTTACAGGTGTCACTCGAATTGAGGTAGGTCTTCACATCAATCACATAAGCTCCTTTCGCTTAAGTGTAAGAACATCAAAGCCCTCCCCTGCCAGGTTGTAGCCAGGCACAAAGGGGGCAGACATACACTGGCTCCGGGTCCCAGTCTGACAGGAGAGAACAGGGGAGTGGCACAACAGAAAGAGGAGGAGAAGGCTCAGGTAGAGAGTGGTGGGAGTTCAAAAGGAGAGCATGGCTGGAGTCAAAGAGAGAGAGAAAAGGAAAGCAGTCAGTTTAATTTAAGCTTTAATGTAGTGTGTCAAAGAAAAACTGCAAAAATATTTTATATTTTGGGGGGTTTTGTTTGATTTTTTTTATGCATTTGAATGAGTCATCTCTCTTAAGTAGATATGACCAGAATATGCAGATTGTTTTGTCAATATAACACCATGGTATCATAATATTTAGGGTGGCTTCTAATAATTACTGTCCTTATCAATTAATATGCTACTTGTTTTTTCTTTTTTTTCCCTTTTATGGGAAAATCACAAACATAAAAATACTCAGACTAATGCATTCCATGTTGACAGGGTCCATCTGTCTTTTGAGGTGCTTGTTTTATCAGATCAACAGCTCAAAAAGCAATGTCTGTGATATTTCTTTACCTGTGCTAACAAATCACAGTGATACAATCTCAGCTGTTTGGGATTGGTTGGTTTGCACCAATGTTTAATGTGTTTCTGCCAGCTATATTTTTATATTTCACACAAAATCTGTAATTTAAATAAATGCATTCAATTAATTCATTCAGTCTGATGTGGCAAAAAAAATCAGTGGGAGGTTTCACAAGTTCACTATAAATGATACAACATTCATTTAAACTCTTCATTGATTTGGTCTAAAAGATTTGTTAATTTTTTATTTTTTTTAAAGCCCATTAGATTACCTGTTCAGACCTCAGCAGTGAATGTGTCAAGAGATGGAGATGATGACGGTATCATCTGAGGATGTGGGATCACTGTTAAGGCAACAGCACTTTTATACTGTATCCAAGGTCATGTGACCTACACTCAGTAGTTTTGGGGTTTTTTTTGGTTTGTTTGTTTTGTTTTGTTTTAGATAAAGCATGGATGCTGAGAAATTGTAAATGTAATGAATACAAAATATTTGTGATATTGGAGTTCTGAAAAATCATGCTTTATAACGTTAAAAGGCAAGGCAAAGCAAGGCAAGTTTATTTATATAGCACAATTCAACAACAAGGTGATTCTTCAACCTGGATTTAAATAAACTGAGTGTTTCAGCTGATCTGAGGCTTTCTGGGAGTTTGTTCCAGATATATGGAGCATAAAAGCTGAATGCAGCTTCTCCATGTCTGGTTCTGACTCTGGGAACTGATAAAAGACCGGATCCAGATGACCTGGGGGATCTGGAAGGTTCATACTGGGTCAGGAGGTCACTGATGTATTTTGGTCCTAAACTATTCAGAGCTTTATAGACCAGCATCAGAACTTTAAAGTCTATCCTCTGACGGACAGGCAGCCAGTGTAAAGACCTCAGAGCTGGACTGATGTGGTCCACTTTTTTGGTCTTAGTGAGGACTCGAGCAGCAGAGTTCTGAATGAGCTGTAGTTGTCCGACTGATTTTTTAGGTAGACCTGTAAAGATGCTGTTACAATAATCAAGCCTACTAAAGATGAATGCATGGACTAGTTTTTCCAGGTCCTGTTGAGACATCAGATCTTTTATCCTTGATATATTCTTGAGGTGATAGTAAGCTGATTTGTTTATTGTCTTAATGTGTTTTTCTAAGTTTAGGTCTGCATCCATCACTACACCCAAATTTCTCACCTGGTTGGTGGTTTTTAGGTGTATAGATTGAAGTTCTCTGGTGACCTGTAATCATTTTTCTTTGGCTCCAAAGACTATTACTTCGGTTTTGTTTTTGTTTAGCTGGAGAAAATTGTGGCACAACCAGTCATTAATTTCCTCAATGCATTTACCAAGAGCCTGTACAGGGCCTCGGTCTCCTGGTGACATTGTGATATATATTTGTGTGTCATCTGCGTAGCTATGATAGTTTATTTTGTTGTTCTTTATAATCTGTGCCAGTGGGAGCATGTAAATGTTAAACAGAAGGGGTCCCAAGATGGAACCTTGGGGAACTCCACATGTGATACTTGTCTGCTCAGATGTGAAGTTACCTATTGATACAAAGTATTTCCTGTTTTCTAAGTATGTTTTGAACCAGTTTAGTACAGTCCCTGAAAGACCTGCCCAGTTCTCCAGTCGTTTGAGTAATATGTTGTGGTCAACTGTATCAAATGCTGCACTGAGATCCAGCAAAACTAAGACTGACATTTTTCCACTGTCTATATTCAGACATATGTCATTAAACACTTTGGTCAGAGTGGTTTCAGTGCTGTGGTTCTGTCTAAAACCTGACTGGAAGGCATCATAGCAGTTATTCTGTTTTAAGAAGTAATTGAGCTGTTGAGAAACTGCTTTTTCAATGATCTTACTTAAAAATGGGAGATTTGAGATCGGCCTGTAGTTGTTCATTTGTGTCTTGTCAAGATTGTCTTTTTCAGTATAGGTTTAATTACAGCAGTTTTTAGTGATTCTGGAAACACACCTGACATTAAAGAAAAGTTGACGATCTGTAACAGGTCTGACTCTAAAGTCTTTGAGACCTTTTGAAAAAACTTGTTGGCAGGACATCTAAACAGCAAGAGGAGGAGTTCAGTTGACCTAAGATGTCCTCCAGGTCTTTGCTGTTAATAGGGTGAAACTGTTTCATGGTGTTTAAACAGTTTTTCAGTGGACACAGTACATATTCTGAATCTGCTGTTGATGTACCAATTGCTTGTCTAATCTTTTGGATTTTTTCTGTGAAGAATTTGGCAAAGTCATTGCAGGCCATGGTTGAGTGAAGTACAGCTGCCACTTACACAGGAGGGTTTGTTAGCCTGTCAACTGTAGAAAATAAGACCCGAGCATTATGACTGTTTTTGGTGATGATGTCAGAGAAGTAGGACCTTCTTGCACTCCTCAGTTGTAAATTATAATTGTGAAGTTTCTCTTTGTAGATGTCATAATGAACCTGGAGGTTTGTTTTTCTCCATCTGCGCTCAGCTTTCCTACACTCTCTTTTTTCACTTTTCACCAGTGTGGAGTTTCTCCATGGAGACTTTTTCCTTCCAGAGATAACCTTCACCTTAATGGGAGCAATAGTGTCCATTACATTTAACATTTTAGCATTGAAGCTATTGACGAGCTCATTGACTGAACCTCTGGACAGGTCAGGTGTTAATGGGAAGACCTGGTTAAAGATCTCACTACTGTTTTCAGGTATACACCATTTTGTGATCACTGCTGTTGATATATTTGTGTGGGCTGAAATTTTACTTTCAAAGAAAACACAGTAATGATCAGACAGGCCCACATCAGACACAGTAACGTTTGAAATGCTCAGGTCCTTGGAGATCAGTAGGTCAAGAGTGTGTCCTCTATTATGTGCGGCCTCTGTTACATGCTGAGTCAGCCCAAAGTTGCCCAGAGTGTTACTCAGGTCTTTAGTCCCTTTGTCCTGAGGGTTGTCCACATGGATGTTAAATCCCCAACAATAATTACACAGTCGAAATCAACACAGATCACAGACAGCAGTTCACTGAGGTAATTAAAAAAGTCTGTGCAGTATTTGGGAGGCCTGTAAACATTAAGAAACACAACTTTGGATGGGGCCTTCAGCTGTAAAGCCACATATTCAAAAGACTGAAAACTACCAGGAGATAGCTGCTTACATTGAAATGATTCATTAAATAAGACAGCAACCCCTCCTCCTCTCCTGCTCACCCTGGCCTCACTGATAAAACCGTAGTTAGGAGGGGTCGACTCGATGAGAACAGCTCCACTGTTACTTTGGTCCAACCAAGTTTCAGTTAAAAACATAAAATCAAGGCTGTGCTCAGTGATTAAATCATTAATTAAAAATGTTTTCCCAGCTAAAGATCTAACGTTTAATAAAGCCAACTTAAGTGTTTTAGAGGTATTATTTGCCCCCTTGTGTTTGGGAGCAGTCTGTGGCACACAAGGTATGTTTACTATATTTAAAGATCTTTAGAGTGCAGCTCTCTGTGTTTTGACCAGGCCACATGTCTCCTTCTGTCAACTGAAAGTACAGAAATTTTAAAACCTTCTAGTAAACAGGGTCCCAGCTTCTCCTGGGAAAAGTCACCACTGCCATAATCTTCGCAGCCCGGACCCTCCACACATCACACATCAGACTGCGGAGACAGAGCATGAAGGTGATAAGGAGGAACTAAGGGGCGAGGCTGGGCAATGTAACTTCGATTGCCCTGTTGAGGGCGGGGCTCGATGGCGAACCTTTGGCTGCTCTGGTGGGGGATTTATGGGGGACAAAAAGGGATTGGGCCGGGGGGTAGATCTGAGCCCAGCATTGACCCGCTCCATCATCTCCTCAGTGAATTTCAGGTGTGGGGAGGGGGGAGAAAGGGAGGGGGAGGAGGGTGATGGCCTGTCAGGGGTTTGGGGGACTGGGGAAGGTCGTGGTCCCTAGATAACAAGAATTATCTGCCTCTGCAAACTGACAGTAAAGAAAAAACAAGAACTCTATTGTCAAAGAGCTGGAACGCCTCCCTCCTATGAGAAAAAGAGTCATTTAAAATTCACCTGAAGCAATAGATCAGCTAAACTCCTGACATTCAAATGACACACAGGAAATGTAACAGTTGAACAGGTTAAACACCACTGCTGTGTTGACCTTCTGGCATCTTTCTCTCTTTTTTAACTTTCCATATCATGATAGCTACAAATTATGTGACTATCTAATAATTTTGCTACTGTATATTATGTGTTATACAATAACAATGCAACATATAAATTAGTATGTTCCATCTGCAGGTCATATATCTTTCTGATGACTGAAACCAGCCCATTAAAGTCATTATGCAAATGTGCTGTTTATAAGATTGGGGAAACCTGCAGTCAGCTGAGACTGAAGAAGTCACTTGGATGAGTGACGAAACGTTTCTCCCACAAAACGCTACGTCCAGATGAACAGAATCAACTTTTGGAGATTTACTTACCTGGATGACTGAGCATGCATCAAGACATCATAACAAGAACATTATACCACATAACAAGTGGTTTCTAATGGTCGGTTCAACTTGCGTAAGGACTTGCAGAAATTTAAGTAATGGGATTAAAAGATACAACTTGTCGCACAGTCAGTGTTATCAAGCTGAGGATAGTTCAATGTTCAATAAGCCTTTTCTTTATCTTTCAGAATTATTGCAATAGTGCTGATACACAAGGCCAGTATGAGTATGAAACCAGCTGAAATATTTGCTTTTTATGTATTTGTTATTCTTCCACTAGGAAGCACATTGAATAAATCCATTCAGTCTACAGTAGAATTGCTTTGTCATGAGGTTTCCATGTATCCCAATCACAACATGTGTGAAATACCCATGTATGTTTGTACACTGGAAAATTAACAAAAAGGTTAATTGAGCTAATTTACTTCATGACACACAGGGATATTGTATTCAATTCAATTCAATTCAATTTTATTTATATAGCGCCAAATCACAACAAAAGTCGCCTCAAGGCGCTTTATATTGTACAGTAGATAGCACAATAATAATACAGAGAAAAACCCAACAATCACCCCCTATGAGCAAGCACTTTGGCGACAGTGGGAAGGAAAAACTCCCTTTTAACAGGAAGAAACCTCCGGCAGAACCAGGCTCAGGGAGGGGCGGCCATCTGCTGCGACCGGTTGGGGTGAAAGAAGAAAAACAGGATAAAGACATGCTGTGGAAGAGAGACAGAGATTAATAACAGATATGATTCGATGCAGAGAGGTCTATTAACACATAGTGAGTGAGAAAGGTGACTGGAAGGGAAAAACTCAATGCATCATGGGAATCCCCGGCAGCCTACGTCTATTGCAGCATAACTAAGGGAGGATTCAGGGTCACCTGGTCCAGCCCTAACTATATGCTTTAGCAAAAAGGAAAGTTTTAAGCCTAATCTTGAAAGTAGAGATAGTGTCTGTCTCCTGAATCCAAACTGGAAGCTGGTTCCACAGAAGAGGGGCCTGAAAACTGAAGGCTCTGCCTCCCATTCTACTTTTAAATACTCTAGGAACAGCAAGTAGGCCTGCAGAGCGAGAGCGAAGTGCTCTAATAGGGTGATATGGTACTACAAGGTCATTAAGATAAGATGGGGCCTGATTATTTAAGACCTTGTATGTGAGGAGCAGGATTTTGAATTCAATTCTGGATTTAACAGGAAGCCAATGAAGGGAAGCCAAAACAGGAGAAATATGCTCTCTCTTTCTAGTCCCTGTCAGGACTCTTGCTGCAGCATTTGGATCAGCTGAAGGCTTTTCAGCGAGTTTTTAGGACATCCTGATAATAAAGAATTACAGTAGTCCAGCCTGGAAGTAATAAATGCATGAACTAGTTTTTCAGCATCACTCTGAGACAGGATATTTCTAATTTTAGAGATGTTGCGCAATGGAAGAAAGCAGTCTTACATATTTGTTTAATATGTGCGTTGAAGGACATGTCCTGGTCAAAAATTACTCCAAGGTTCCTCACAGCATTACTGGAGGCCAAGGTAATGCCATCTAGAGTAAGAATCTGGTTAGATACCATATTTCTAAGATTTTCAGGGCCGAGTACAATAACCTCAGTTTTATCTGAATTAAGAAGCAGAAAGTTAGCGGCCATCCAGGTCTTTATGTCTTTAAGACATTCCTGCAGTTTAACTAATTGGTGTGTGTTACCTGGCTTCATGGATAGATAGAGCTGCGTGTCATCTGCATAGCAGTGAAAATTTATGCTATGTCTTCTAATGATGCTGCCTAAGGGAAGCATGTATAATGTAAATAGAATTGGTCCTAGCACTGAACCCTGTGGAACTCCATAATTGACCTTAGTGTGTGAAGAGGACTCTCCATTTACTTGAACAAATTGGAGTCTATTAGATAGATATGATACAAACCACTGCAGTACAGTACCTGTAATACCTACAGCATGTTCTAATCGCTCTAATAGGATATTATGGTCAACAGTATCGAATGCAGCACTGAGGTCTAGCAGGACAAGCACAGAGATGAGTCCACTGTCAGAGGCCATAAGAAGATCATTTGTAACCTTCACTAAAGCTGTTCTGTGCTGTGATGAGCTCTGAAACCTGACTGAAACTCTTCAAATAAGCCATTCCTCTGCAGATGATCTGTTAGCTGTTTGACAACTACTCTTTCAAGGATTTTTGATATAAAGGAAGGTTGGAGATTGGCCTATAATTAGCTAAGACTGCTGGGTCTAGAGATGGCTTTTTAAGTAAAGGTTTAACTACAGCCACCTTGAAGGCCTGTGGTACATAGCCGATTATTAGAGATAGGTTGATCATATTTAAGATCGAAGAATTAATTAATGGCAGGACTTCTTTGAGCAGTTTTGTAGGAATGGGGTCTAAAAGACACGTTGATGGTTTGGAGGAATTAATTATTGAAGTTAACTCAGAAAGATCAATTGGAGAAAAAGAGTCTAACTTAACATTGATGGTACTAAGAGTAGCTGTAGACGATATTACATCTGTGGGATGATTATTGGTAATTTTTTCTCTAATGATAAAAATTTTATTTGTGAAGAAGTTCATGAAGTCATTACTAGTTAACGTTAAAGGATTGTTGGCTCAGTAGAGCTCTGACTTTTTGTCAGCCTGGCTACAGTGCTGAAGAGAAACCTGGGGTTGTTCTTATTTTCTTCAATCAGTGACGATTAGTAAGATGTTCTGGCTTTGCGGAGGCTTTCTTATAAAGCAGCAAACTATTTCTCCAGGCTAATGATGATCCTCTAAATTTGTGACACGCCATTTCCTCTCCAGCTTACGAGTCATCTGCTTTAGGCTACGTGTTTGAGAATTATACCACGGAGTCAGGTACTTCGGATTTGAGGCCTTAGTTTTCACAGGAGCTACAGTATCCAGAGTCGTACGTAGTGAGGAGGTAAAACTATTAACAAGATAATCGACCTCTGTTGGAGTAGCGTTCAGGTAGCTGCTCTGCTCTATGTTGGTACAGGGCATTGAAGATGATAACAGTGGGTGGATTATATTCTTAAACTTAGTTACAGCACTTTCAGAAAGACATCTACTTTGATAAAGTCTACTCTCCACTGCTGTGTAATCATTATTGTAAATGTAAATGTTATCAGGAATGATCAGACAGCAGAGGGTTTCAGGAAACACTGTTAAATGTTCAGTTTCTATGCCATATGTTAAAACAAGATCTAGAGTGTGATTAAAGTGGTGGGTGGGTTCTTTTACATTTTGAGAGAAGCCAATTGAGTCTAATAACAGATTAAATGCCATGTTGAGGCTGTCATTTTTAGCATCTACATGGATGTTAAAATCACCCACAATAATTATTTATCTGAGCTGAGCACTAAATCAGATAAAAAGTCTGAGAAATCAGAGAGAAACTCTGTGTAAGGCCCAGGTGGACGATAGATGATAACAAGTAAGACTGGTTTCTGAGTTTTACAGCTGGGTGGACGAGGCTAAGCATCAGGCTTTCAAATGAATTAAAAGTCTGTCTTGGTCTTCGTTAATTAATAGGCTGGTGTGAAAAATTGCTGCCACACCGCCCCTCGGCCTGTGCTTCGAGATTTCTGGTAGTTAGAATGACTCGGGGTGTTGATTCATTTAAACTAACATAATCATCCTGCTGCAACCAGGTTTCTGTAAGGCAGAGTAAATCGATTTGTTGATCAATTATTAAGTCATGTACTAACAGAGACTTGAGGAGAGAGACCTATATTTAATAATCCACATTCACTGTTTTACTCTTTGGTTCAGATGTGGATACTGTATTGTCTTTCTTTGTGATTTTTATGTTTAAGTTGTTTATTGCTGGTTTTTGGTTGTTTTTTGTCTTTTTGGGAGCTGACACAGTCTCAATGGAGATGGGTTTTGGGGGGTAGCAGGAGGAGAGAAGCTGCAGAGAGGCGTGTAAGACTGCAACTCTGCTTCCTGGTCCCAACTCTGGACCTGTTACACACCGATTCAATATTGATTTAGTGACCTCCGATTGGCGTAACCGGGTGTCATTACTGCCGACGTGAATTATGATCTTACTGTATTTACGTTTACCCTTAGCCAGCAGTTTAAATTTCCTTCAATGTCGCCTGCTCTGGCCCTGGAAGACAATTGACTATGGTTGCCGGTGTCTCTAGCTTCACATGTCTGAGAACAGAATCACCAATTACCAGAGTTTGACCCCCGGCGGGTGTGTCGCCGAGTGGGGAAAACGTTAGACACATGAACAGGTTGGTGGTGTACCTGGGGCTTCAGTTAAGACTATGCTTCCTCCTCACCGTCACCCAGCCGTTTTGTAGAAGTGGATTTCACTATTGCATTTACCAGTTATTTGCACATATTGTTAGTGATTTCAGTATATGGGGTTGGGCATTTAGAAGGGATGGAGGTTATAATCTAGGGTCATTGACAGCACAGTTAACACCCTATCTGACTCATTTGCTCAGGCATACCAATGTCCCTCACACATCACACATGCATAAATACACGTAGAGTGACAGCGATAGATTTGTCTGCGGAGATGGGTTAATGTTTACTGTATAACTCAGGAGACTGTAAATCTCTATCTCACTCATCTCACCGAACCTATGGTGCATGAGACTTTCAAGGACCGATTAACCTTTAGACCTGAAGAGATACGATAAGCAGTTGCACAGTTTTCAGAACTACCTATACACGTTAGGTCACAAATATTGGACAGAGACAACTTTTTTCTAATTTGGTTCTGTAAATTACCACAATGAATTTAAATGAACAACTCAGATCCAGTTTAAGTGCAGACTTTCAGCTTTAATTTCATATATGAACAAAAGATTGCATAAAATGTGAGGAACTGAAGCCTTTTTTAGCGCAAATCCTTCATTCAGGGCTCAGAAGTAATTGGACAAATTAAATAACTGAAAATAAAATCTTCATTTCTAATACTTGGTTGAAACCCTTTGTTGGCAATGACAACCTGAGTCTTGAACTCACGAACATCACCAGATGCTGGTTTCTGTTTTTAATGCTCTGCAGCCTTTACTGTAGCGCTTTCAGTTGTCGTTTGTTGTGGCTTTCTGTCTGAAATTTAGTTTCAACAAGTGAAATGCATGCTTAGTTGGATTAAGACATGGTTCCCAAGTGGGGCGTGCTCCTGATGCAGAGCCATTGCAGGGGGGTGCAGTATGAATAAAAAAAAGGAGTTGGACACTGCTAGCATAATGGACATAATGGCTATTCTAAATATGTACATCTTGGCTATAATAAACTCCTAGGTTCTTTGCTGTATGTTTTGGTCATATCCATCTGTATGATGAAATGTATTTATAAAATCAGTTCAACTCCATTAGCTGGATTTCAGCGGGCAGTAGTCTCGGAACACCTCAGAATCCATTGGCTGCTTCTGTCTGTTACATCATCAATAAGCACTAGTGTCCACTGCCAGTGGCAGCTTTTTACGTCCAACCATCACACTGCCTCTGCCTTTTTTTACCGATGATATGGAAAGCTTTGGATCATGAGCTGTTCCAATCTAGCTTTATATCGTAGCATTTCATGTTTCCTTTAAGCATAAGATAGAAGGTAAGTACACCATTAAGTCCTGCTCTCAAATCTGACATAGAGTAACACTGTCTGTGAAACTGAATTAATTGCCTAAACACAAGAAGGATTTGATCATTTTTCCACAATTAGTAGAAATACACAGCAGCTGATTCAGTGTGTGTCATATTTATCATATAAACTACTGAAAACCAAAAAGTATGATTTTCTATCATTTAAATATAATATATGAATACAGGCCTGATTTATATGATAAAAATAAATAAATGAACTTAGCTATATAAAGTCTCAATTGAATACAATATCTCTTAATTGTAGTAAATAAATCCATAAGTTGATCAGTCCACGATTTTAAATTGATTAGATCAACAGATCAATCACACAGATAAAGAAAAACATGCAAACTCAAAATACATTGGTTATTTTGCAGATGGTTGTAACGATCACACCGGTCTCCAGTCAGATGAGGGTCACATGTCAGAGTGTACCGGACCTCAAACCTCCTCTTTTAGCTGAGCAGTTAATGTGTTGTCCCTGCTGCAGATAGTTGACACATGATCCAGAAATCATCATACGTTACGTCCTTGTCCAAACTTCACCTTCAAACCAAAGTTTGTCCACCTCATGAGAAAATAATCAAACAAGATTAAAATTTGTATCCTTCCAAATGTTGTTTAGGTTTGTGAATCATAAACAGTAATAAGGAAAATTGACAAATTCATAAAATATTTGTAAAATCATATTTACAGTTTTAAAATTCAGATTGGAAATTTAATTATTTAAAATTAATCTGTGATAGAGACACACTGGTGAATTCTGGGGGCACTCACAATCACTTTTTTTCTCCTAAGGTGTTTGACAGATTAATCAGTTATTGATGACTTTTATAGGCCCATCCCCGAATTATTTGTTTGGCTGTAAAACAATCTAGAAACAAGTACTATATAGTTATGGTTAGCTGAAGAATGGCCTGTGAATAGGGAATACTTGATTGTTTCCCAAAATCTATTGAAATCTGGGCACTTCCCAAATCAAATAATAAATCATGAAAACTCCTTCTCAGCATAACCAACTTATTGCAGGTCTTCTTCTGCCTGCACAAGCGTTTCATAAAGCACCTTATAATCCGGTGCGCCATAGCCATTGTTTGGCAATTATGGATTGTGTCTAAATTGGGACAAAAACCAAAGCAATCTGAACTCTGATAGTTTTAGGCTTGAAAAGTACATCAACTCTGCTGACTGAGAGGCCAAAAGATTTCTGATCTATAATAAGGTTAACTGACTTTCCAGATCATATCAGCGTTCCACTGGGGGTTGTTTGACTTAATCACCTCAGTCTGCCGATAGCTGGAGCCAAACCACATTTTGCATAGCTGTGAGTAGAAACAAAGAAAGAAGAGCAAAAGAAGAATATAAGTCTGCTGATGTACCACCTCCAAATTGTAATCCTGACCACAGTCTATTCACCTCTCAGTCTGCCATTGTATCTCCTTTCAGGTCCAGGCTCGCACAATGGTAACCCTTAGCGTCCCCCTCCAGGCTTGCAGAGGACAGCATTGGAAGCCAGATTAGAAATGTTGAACCACAGTTTGGCTCATTGGGCGATTTTTCACAGCATTGTCCTCTAAGTACTGCCAATGGCAGCTTTCATCCTGTCTTTGTGTATAATTGTCATCAGCTCGTAGATTGGCCGAGGGAGTAGGAAAACATCTGGTGATCCTTCATGTCTCAGCCAGTTAGAAAACCAAGGAGTCATTATGCGGAGTGCAACTCTCCCAACCAACCGTTGCCTCCTACTACGTCTGTGTAGTGTTGTGGAGTCCAGAGCTGTATGTAACAGAGAGACCCTGGTTTGTAAGACCTTTTGCAAGAGTCTCTGTACCAGATAGTTGCAACTTCCTAAGCCGACAGAGAAACCCAGCGACAAACAGAGTGGACCTGCAGGACAAGAAGGGAAAGAAAATGTCAACAAATATCTGTATTTCTAGTCCTTACATTTCAAAACAGGCTGTTACTTTTGTTTGAATATTTCAGGAAGTTATTATTTCCGACAATGCAAGCTTTCAACATCAAACAGACTTGAGCATAAACTGTAACACATGAAATCAATCCTGTATTAATCACCATGTTGCAAAAAAAAAAGAGAGAATGTAAGAGGCAAAACCGGTGCCATAGTCAGGGCATAGCTGGCTGGCATCGGGCATACCGGCCATTTGCCCGGTGGGCCGATGGGATTTTCGTTTTATGGTCCGACGTTTTTTTTTGTTGTGTTGTTGTTGTTTCTTTCTGAGATAAAGTCAAATTCTGACTTTTCTTAGAATTCTGAGATTAAAGTCAGAAGTCATGATTAAAGTCAGAAAAAAAGAGACGTGCCCACTTTTTTTTTTTCCAGTGGCCCTAATCCTCTTCCGTAGTCTCAGACCTGACTTCAGTTTAAGATGAGGCTTGAGGTGGGAAGAAGTTAATAGGTGGAAATGAGGGTGAGCGAGACACAATGAGAACAGATTATAAAAATGGTCATACGTAGTTTCATTTAAAGATCACAAATAGGTCTTTCAAAGTAACTTATAACAGTGTAGGGACTAACGCGTTATTAGTCATGCGTTACAGTTATTATTGTGGTAACGAGCACGGTAACTAGTATTATGCAAAATCAGGAACGCGTTAATCGTTACTGGGATTTAGACAGGGTGTATTCGTTACTTCGTTGGTGGCTGTCACAGAGCTTCCACAGATTCAGTAACATTAGCAAGTGTGGAGGCCAGCAGGTGGATGAGGGAAAGGGAGGCAGAGGAGCAGAGACTCGAGGCGGCCGCTGGTCCGAGGTGAAATGAACTTCAGGTAAGAAGTTATGATCTGCAGTCATCTGGTCAGATATAAACCAAGTTTAGGTGGATTATTTCGTTATGCTGACTTTTCGTACTAGGTACTAGCTAGCATGATGGAGTTTCATACAGCTGGGTGGGTCTATGATGTTACTTATGTGAACTTATTTGTCATAAGGTTAGTTAGTAGAGTTGCCAACCATCCTGTAAAAAAGAATCGTCTCGTATTCAGAGAAAATATTACCGTTTCGTATTGAGGTGATTAGGAAGCGATTTGTCCCGGACTCAGCACAATGAAAAAGACACAAAGCTGGAGTTATTCTGTCTTGCTGCACACTGCCTCTTCTCCATTCTCTCCCCCTCCTCTCCGTTTCTACTTCAGTCAGAAACTGATCAATGATCAGCTGATCGCTTTCTCTCTTGTTTTGTTTATCGCCACTTGTGCCAGAAATCAGAAACCAGCGGAGGTCGCGTTAAACAACAGCAGCACTTTAAGCTTGATCAGCTGTTTTAGAATTATTTAATATTAATTTCTAGATCAGCTGATGTTGCTGGAGCCACAGCTGTAAAGCTGCTGGTCATGATATTGGTTTGGATATGTGGTGAGAGGAAACATGAAGATGAACCAGGAGATGTCCTTACTGAATCATCAGAGCTGAACAGGTGATGGAGAAACAGGTTACCTTTAGGTGACATGAATGAGTTGAAGGGAAGTTATGAACTGTTTCTGAGAGACAAATAACACCAGGATCCTTTTTTACATAGCTGGCAGCTGGTAACTGTGCAGGGGCGGGTATAGCAAATTTGCCAGGGGGGCCAGGTGGGACATTGACAGGGAGAGGGGACACAAGAAGTACTTTTCTTTCTTATTCTCATTAAAATGTCTCGCTTTAAAAAATAATTATCTGAATCTTACACAAACGATTGATAGATTGATGCATATATACCATCAAAACAGTGTACATCACTGTCACAACAGTGTTGTTTTCATTCAAAGGCTTATGATTTTTCCTATAATGGTGGGCCGGTCTCTAGTCAAAATCCCCGGCGATTTTTGTCCCAGTCCAGCCCTGGTCAGGGGTTAAAGTGGGGCAGTGTTTCTCTTTATTTTGTGTTTCTTTGTTTTTGGCACAACACCGCAACTACTGCAGCTGTCCATTAGTTGCGGTTGTGGTACTTCTGCATTTTAATAGGCCCACAGAAGACGAGCAAGCATAAAGGAGTAACAGGTTGTGGCAGGTAATTTCAAATGCAACGTTCTATCTGCTCAACAAACATCAGCAAACACATAAACTGTGTGCAGTTTTGTCGCACAGTGTGTTGCTAGCTAAAGGTCCAGCTAATGTATTTCACAGGAAGAGATAAGAATCAGAGCTAACTTCACTCAGAGATGGAGAAAGATAAGAAAGACAGGACAAGAGAGGAGGAAGGAAAGTTAGATTTAAAGCTAAGGACTGCTGACTGACGCTCGATAAACTGGAAATTTAAAGCTTACATGTCCTTACAAGTTGTCATGTTGTTAAATTAGAAAAAAAATTAAAATATTATTAGTATTATTTAAAAACTGCATGAAAACACTCTGCAGTTTAGTGAAGGATAAACAGGTTAGTTTGGTGTACTGTGATGGTTTAAAGTAAAGAACAGTGTATGACTCGTGCACAGTGGCTGTGGCGCTCATGGTTACATCAATTATATAAATAGTGTACTGTCATTGTAGAGGATGGAAATCAGCCAAGACAACTCATGAAACATCTGCTGACATTTTATTCAGTTGTGTATATTCTCAAAAGCACTGATTCTCTTCCCTACGCTGAGCCACTACAACTCATTTTAGGGTTGCCCCACCCGCTGAATCCCACTTTAACCTCTGACCTCTGTGCTCATTTTCCTGTTTAGAGACAAAGTCACCCTCTTTATTTTCCTTCTTTTTGTCTGCTCATGTTCTGCTTAACAGATTCAAGCTGAGTACATATATTAGAATTAAAATTTGACTAAAGCAAAGTTTGTATTCTCCTGTATTATTATTTTTATTGTTACATTAATACACTGTTAGTTAGTTCTGCACAAAAATAGCTGGTGCCTTGAGGCAACTGTTGTTGTGATTTGCATTAATAAATAATGAGCTTTATGTATGTACCTCATTTGAGGTGAGTCCATTCAGGGAGGACAGACAGGTTCGTGCAGCTGTGACTCGCCTTAGTCGACCACCAAGGTGAACCGTAATGTGGTGCAAAGTTGGTGTTATAAATGCTTTTTTTCAGTTTTTATTTTAAATAAGGTAATTCACAGTGTGTGTGTTTAACCTGGCGGATGTAGTGCGTGCCATAGGTGTGTATGAGCTGACTGTACTGAGCTCTGGTGGAGCTGTTGTAGAAACCTGGTAGCTTAGCTACAGCCGAGCTGAACTCAGAGCTGAGAGGCGCTCTGTCTGATACTCGGTAACTGGACACAAAAGGGACAGATTAGTAAATGATCTTGACAACTATTCAAATAAAGATTACAAGACAACCTAAATTTATATGACTATTCTGGGTTATTCAAAGCCTACCTATAATGGTTGCAGGTGACCCTGTGTGTGCTGAAGGTGTGGCGGTCCTCTTTTGTCCTTTCTGAAGCAAAGTTATAGGCAGTGGATTGCGTTCCTCCCATCCAGGCAGCAGCCACAGACTTCTCTAAATTTAGGCCAACCTGTTATAATAAATGAGAAAACAAATGAATTAGTATGTGGTCAAATACGGGACTTCACAAAAGTGCTTGATTTTCTTTCATGTTTTACCTCACCAATACTGAACATTTTGTGATGTATTTTTCCAGATCCTAATTTATGTTCAAACATGGGCCTCAGATTTCAAAGTGCAAAAAACATGCTGGCAGTGGGTTGATGGACAATTTTTCAAAACTAAACTTTGGACCATAAACCTTTTTATGTAAATTAGAGATACTCAGCAAAAAATTAAAGGTTTCATGATTTGAGGTGGAATTACCCTTAATTCATCTTTTTAGCAATTGAAATAAAATGAAAGCCAAAGTACATATTTAGGCAC
>NW_020328937.1:0-22738 GCF_001858045.2 Oreochromis niloticus | reverse complement strand
GCTGAGACTGAAGAAGTCACTTGATGAGTGACGAAACGTTTCTCCCACAAAACGCTACGTCCAGATGAACAGAATCAACTTTTGGAGATTTACTTACCTGGATGACTGAGCATGCATCAAACATCATAACAAGAACATTATACCACATAACAAGTGGTTTCTAATGGTCGGTTCAACTTGCGTAAGGACTTGCAGAAATTTAAGTAATGGGATTAAAAGATACAACTTGTCGCACAGTCAGTGTTATCAAGCTGAGGATAGTTCAATGTTCAATAAGCCTTTTTCTTTATCTTTCAGAATTATTGCAATAGTGCTGATACACAAGGCCAGTATGAGTATGAAACCAGCTGAAATATTGCTTTTTATGTATTTGTTATTCTTCCACTAGGAAGCACATTGAATAAATCCATTCAGTCTACAGTAGAATTGCTTTGTCATGAGGTTTCCATGTATCCCAATCACAACATGTGTGAAATACCCATGTATGTTTGTACACTGGAAAATTAACAAAAAGGTTAATTGAGCTAATTTACTTCATGACACACAGGGATATTGTATTCAATTCAATTCAATTCAATTTTATTTATATAGCGCCAAATCACAACAAAGTCGCCTCAAGGCGCTTTATATTGTACAGTAGATAGCACAATAATAAATACAGAGAAAAACCCAACAATCACCCCTATGAGCAAGCACTTTGGCGACAGTGGGAAGGAAAAACTCCCTTTTAACAGGAAGAAACCTCCGGCAGAACCAGGCTCAGGGAGGGGCGGCCATCTGCTGCGACCGGTTGGGGTGAAAGAAGAAAACAGGATAAAGACATGCTGTGGAAGAGAGACAGAGATTAATAACAGATATGATTCGATGCAGAGAGGTCTATTAACACATAGTGAGTGAGAAGGTGACTGGAAGGGAAAAACTCAATGCATCATGGGAATCCCCGGCAGCCTACGTCTATTGCAGCATAACTAAGGGAGGATTCAGGGTCACCTGGTCCAGCCCTAACTATATGCTTTAGCAAAAAGAAGTTTTAAGCCTAATCTGAAAGTAGAGATAGTGTCTGTCTCCTGAATCCAAACTGAAGCTGGTCCACAGAAGAGGGGCTGAAAACTGAAGGCTCTGCCTCCCATTCTACTTTTAAATACTCAGGAACAGCAAGTAGGCCTGCAGAGCGAGAGCGAAGTGCTCTAATAGGGTGATTGGTACTACAAGGTCATTAAGATAAGATGGGGCCTGATTATTTAAGACCTTGTATGTGAGGAGCAGGATTTGAATCAATTCTGGATTTAACAGGAAGCCAATGAAGGGAAGCCAAAACAGGAGAAATATGCTCTCTCTTTCTAGTCCCTGTCAGGACTCTTGCTGCAGCATTTTGGATCAGCTGAAGGCTTTTCAGCGAGTTTTTAGGACATCCTGATATAAAGAATACAGTAGTCCAGCCTGGAAGTAATAATGCATGAACTAGTTTTTCAGCATCACTCTGAGACAGGATATTTCTAATTTAGAGATGTTGCGCAAATGGAAGAAAGCAGTCTTACATATTTGTTTAATATGTGCGTTGAAGGACATGTCCTGGTCAAAATTACTCCAAGGTTCCTCACAGCATTACTGGAGGCCAAGGTAATGCCATCTAGAGTAAGAATCTGGTTAGATACCATATTCTAAGATTTTCAGGGCCGAGTACAATAACCTCAGTTTATCTGAATAAGAAGCAGAAAGTTAGCGGCCATCCAGGTCTTTATGTCTTTAAGACATTCCTGCAGTTTAACTAATTGGTGTGTGTTACCTGGCTCATGGATAGATAGAGCTGCGTGTCATCTGCATAGCAGTGAAAATTTATGCTATGTCTTCTAATGATGCTGCCTAAGGGAAGCATGTATAATGTAAATAGAATTGGTCCTAGCACTGAACCCTGTGGAACTCCATAATTGACCTTAGTGTGTGAAGAGGACTCTCCATTACTTGAACAAATTGGAGTCTATTAGATAGATATGATACAAACCACTGCAGTACAGTACCTGTAATACCTACAGCATGTTCTAATCGCTCTAATAGGATATTATGGTCAACAGTATCGAATGCAGCACTGAGGTCTAGCAGGACAAGCACAGAGATGAGTCCACTGTCAGAGGCCATAAGAAGATCATTTGTAACCTTCACTAAAGCTGTTTCTGTGCTGTGATGAGCTCTGAAACCTGACTGAAACTCTTCAAATAAGCCATTCCTCTGCAGATGATCTGTTAGCTGTTTGACAACTACTCTTTCAAGGATTTTTGATATAAAAGGAAGGTTGGAGATTGGCCTATAATTAGCTAAGACTGCTGGGTCTAGAGATGGCTTTTTAAGTAAAGGTTTAACTACAGCCACCTTGAAGGCCTGTGGTACATAGCCGATTATTAGAGATAGGTTGATCATATTTAAGATCGAAGAATTAATTAATGGCAGGACTTCTTTGAGCAGTTTTGTAGGAATGGGGTCTAAAAGACACGTTGATGGTTTGGAGGAATTAATTATTGAAGTTAACTCAGAAAGATCAATTGGAGAAAAAGAGTCTAACTTAACATTGATGGTACTAAGAGTAGCTGTAGACGATATTACATCTGTGGGATGATTATTGGTAATTTTTTCTCTAATGATAAAAATTTTATTTGTGAAGAAGTTCATGAAGTCATTACTAGTTAACGTTAAAGGGATTGTTGGCTCAGTAGAGCTCTGACTTTTTGTCAGCCTGGCTACAGTGCTGAAGAGAAACCTGGGGTTGTTCTTATTTTCTTCAATCAGTGACGATTAGTAAGATGTTCTGGCTTTGCGGAGGGCTTTCTTATAAAGCAGCAAACTATTTCTCCAGGCTAAATGATGATCCTCTAAATTTGTGACACGCCATTTCCTCTCCAGCTTACGAGTCATCTGCTTTAGGCTACGTGTTTGAGAATTATACCACGGAGTCAGGTACTTCGGATTTGAGGCCTTAGTTTTCACAGGAGCTACAGTATCCAGAGTCGTACGTAGTGAGGAGGTAAAACTATTAACAAGATAATCGACCTCTGTTGGAGTAGCGTTCAGGTAGCTGCTCTGCTCTATGTGGTACAGGGCATTGAAGATGATAACAGTGGGTGGATTATATTCTTAAACTTAGTTACAGCACTTTCAGAAAGACATCTACTTTGATAAAGTCTACTCTCCACTGCTGTGTAATCAATTATTGTAAATGTAAATGTTATCAGGAAATGATCAGACAGCAGAGGGTTTTCAGGAAACACTGTTAAATGTTCAGTTTCTATGCCATATGTTAAAACAAGATCTAGAGTGTGATTAAAGTGGTGGGTGGGTTCTTTTACATTTTGAGAGAAGCCAATTGAGTCTAATAACAGATTAAATGCCATGTTGAGGCTGTCATTTTTAGCATCTACATGGATGTTAAAATCACCCACAATAATTATTTTATCTGAGCTGAGCACTAAATCAGATAAAAAGTCTGAGAAATCAGAGAGAAACTCTGTGTAAGGCCCAGGTGGACGATAGATGATAACAAGTAAGACTGGTTTCTGAGTTTTACAGCTGGGGTGGACGAGGCTAAGCATCAGGCTTTCAAATGAATTAAAAGTCTGTCTTGGTCTTTCGTTAATTAATAGGCTGGTGTGAAAAATTGCTGCCACACCGCCCCCTCGGCCTGTGCTTCGAGATTTCTGGTAGTTAGAATGACTCGGGGGTGTTGATTCATTTAAACTAACATAATCATCCTGCTGCAACCAGGTTTCTGTAAGGCAGAGTAAATCGATTTGTTGATCAATTATTAAGTCATGTACTAACAGAGACTTGGAGGAGAGAGACCTAATATTTAATAATCCACATTTCACTGTTTTACTCTTTGGTTCAGATGTGGATACTGTATTGTTCTTTCTTTGTGATTTTTATGTTTAAGTTGTTTATTGCTGGTTTTTGGGTTGTTTTTTGTCTTTTTGGGAGCTGACACAGTCTCAATGGAGATGGGTTTTTGGGGGGGTAGCAGGAGGAGAGAAGCTGCAGAGAGGCGTGTAAGACTGCAACTCTGCTTCCTGGTCCCAACTCTGGGACCTGTTACACACCGATTCAATATTGATTTTAGTGACCTCCGATTGGCGTAACCGGGTGTCATTACTGCCGACGTGAATTATGATCTTACTGTATTTACGTTTACCCTTAGCCAGCAGTTTTAAATTTCCTTCAATGTCGCCTGCTCTGGCCCCTGGAAGACAATTGACTATGGTTGCCGGTGTCTCTAGCTTCACATGTCTGAGAACAGAATCACCAATTACCAGAGTTTGACCCCCGGCGGGTGTGTCGCCGAGTGGGGAAAAACGGTTAGACACATGAACAGGTTGGTGGTGTACCTGGGGCTTCAGTTTAAGACTATGCTTCCTCCTCACCGTCACCCAGCCGTTTTGTAGAAGTGGATTTCACTATTGCATTTTACCAGTTATTTGCACATATTTGTTAGTGATTTCAGTATATGGGGTTGGGCATTTAGAAGGGATTGGGAGGTTATAATCTTAGGGTCATTGACAGCACAGTTAACACCCTATCTGACTCATTTGCTCAGGCATACCAATGTCCCTCACACATCACACATGCATAAATACACGTAGAGTGACAGCGATAGATTTGGTCTGGCGGAGATGGGTTAATGTTTACTGTATAACTCAGGAGACTGTAAATCTCTTATCTCACCTCATCTCACCGAACCTATGGTGCATGAGACTTTCAAGGACCGATTAACCTTTTAGACCTGAAGAGATACGATAAGCAGTTGCACAGTTTTCAGAACTTACCTATACACGGTTAGGTCACAAATATTTGGACAGAGACAACTTTTTTCTAATTTTGGTTCTGTAAATTACCACAATGAATTTTAAATGAAACAACTCAGATCCAGTTTAAGTGCAGACTTTCAGCTTTAATTTCATATATGGAACAAAAAGATTGCATAAAAATGTGAGGAACTGAAGCCTTTTTTTAGCGCAAATCCTTCATTTCAGGGGCTCAGAAGTAATTGGACAAATTAAATAACTGAAAATAAAATCTTCATTTCTAATACTTGGTTGAAAACCCTTTGTTGGCAATGACAACCTGAAGTCTTGAACTCACGAACATCACCAGATGCTGGGTTTCCTGTTTTTTAATGCTCTGCCAGGCCTTTACTGTAGCGGCTTTCAGTTGTCGTTTGTTTGTGGGCTTTTCTGTCTGAAATTTAGTTTTCAACAAGTGAAATGCATGCTTAGTTGGATTAAGACAGTGGTTCCCAAAGTGGGGGCGTGCCTCCTGATGCAGAGCCATTGCAGGGGGGGTGCAGTATGAATAAAAAAAAGGATGCTTGGACACTGCTAGCATAATGGACATAATGGCTATTCTAAAATATTGTACATCTTGGCTATAATAAACTCCTAGGTTGCTTTGGCTGTATGTTTTGGGTCATTATCCATCTGTATGATGAAATGTATTTATAAAATCAGTTCAACTCCATTTAGCTGGATTTCAGCGGGCAGTATGTCTCGGAACACCTCAGAATCCATTTGGCTGCTTCTGTCCTGTGTAACATCATCAATAAGCACTAGTGTCCCACTGCCAGTGGCAGCTTTTTACGTCCAAGCCATCACACTGCCTCTGCCTTTTTTTACCGATGATATGGAAAGCTTTGGATCATGAGCTGTTCCAATCTAGCTTTTATATTCGTAGCATTTCATGTTTCCTTTAAGCCATAAGAGTAGAAGGGTAATGTACACCATTAAGTCCTGCTCTCAAAATCTGACATAGATGTAACACTGTCTGTGAAACTGAATTTAATTGCCTAAAACACAAGAAGGATTTGATCATTTTCCACAAATTAGTAGAAATACACAGCAGCTGATTCAGTGTGTGTGTCATTATTTATCATTATAAACTACTGAAAACCAAAAAGTATGATTTTTCTATCATTTAAAAATATTAATATATGAATACAGGCCTGATTTATATGATTAAAAATAAATAAATGAACTTTAGCTTATATAAAGTCTCAAATTGAATACAATTATCTCTTAATTGTAGTAAAATAAATCCATAAGTTGATCAGTCACACGATTTTTAAATTGATTAGATCAACAGATCAATCACACATGATTAAAGAAAACATGCAAACTCAAAATACATTGGTTATTTTGCAGATGGTTTGTAACGATCACACCGGTCTCCAGTCAGATGAGGGTCACATGTCAGAGTGTACCGGACCTCAAAACCTCCTCTTTTAGCTGAGCAGTTAAATGTGTGTGTCCCCTGCTGCAGATAGTTGACACATGATCCCAGAAAGTCATCATACGTTACGTCCTTGTCCCAAACTTCAACCTTCAAACCAAAGTTTGTGTCCACCTTCATGAGAAAATTAATCAAACAAGATTTAAAATTTGTATCCTTCCAAATGTTGTTTTAGGTTTGTGAATCATAAACAGTAATAAGGAAAATTTGACAAATTCATAAAATATTTGTTAAAATCATATTTTACAGTTTTTAAAATTCAGATTGGAAAATTTAAATTATTTAAAATTAATCTGTGATAGAGACACACTGGTGAATTCCTGGGGGGCACTCACAAATCACTTTTTTTTCTCCTAAGGTGTTTGACAGATTTAATCAGTTTATTGATGACTTTTATAGGCCCATCCCCCGAATTATTTTTGTTTGGCTGTAAAACAATCTAGAAACAAGTACCTATATAGTTATGGTTAGCTGAAGAATGGCTCTGTGAATAGTGGAATACTTGATTGTTTTCCCAAAATCTATTGAAATCTGGGCACTTCCCAAATCAAATAATAAATCATGAAAAACTCCTTCTCAGCATAACCAACTTATTGCAGGTTCTTCTTCTGCCTGCACAGAGCGTTTCATTAAAGCACCTTATAATCCGGTGCGCCATAGCCCATTGTTTGGCAATTATGGATTTGTGTCTTAAATTGGGACAAAAACCAAAGCAATCTGAACTCTTGATAAGTTTTAGGCTTGAAAAGTACATCAACTCTGCTGACTGAGAGGCCAAAAGATTTCTGATCTATAATAAGGGTTAACTGACCTTTTCCAGATCATATTCAGCGTTCCACTGGGGGTTGTTTGACTTAATCACCTCAGTCTGCCGATAGCTGGAGCCAAACCACATTTTTGCATAGCTGTGAGTAGAAACAAAGAAAGAAGAGCAAAAGAAGAATTATTAAGTCTGCTTGATGTACCACCTCCAAATTGTAATCCCTGACCACAGTCTATTCACCTCTCAGTCTGGCCAGTTGTATCTCCTTTCAGGTCCCAGGCTCGCACAATGGTAACCCTTAGCGTCCCCCTCCAGGCTTGCAGAGGACAGCAGTTGGAAGCCAGATTAGAAATGTTTGAACCACAGTTTGGCTCATTGGGCGATTTTTTCACAGCATTGTCCTCTAAGTACTGCTCAATGGCAGCTTTCATCCCTGTCTTTTGTGTATAATTTGTCATCAGCTCGTAGATTGGCCGGAGGGAGTAGGAAACAACATCTGGGTGATCCTTCAGTGTCTTCAGCCAAGTTAGAAAACCAAGGGAGTCATTATGCGTGAGTGCAAACTCTCCCAACCAACCGTTGCCTCCTACTACGTCTGTGTAGTGTTGGTGGAGTCCAGAGCTGTATGTAACAGAGAGACCCTGGTTTTGTAAGACCTTGTTGCAAGAGTCTCTGTTACCAGATAGTTGCAACTTTCCTAAGCCGACAGAGAAACCCAGCGACAAACAGGAGTGGACCTGCAGGACAAGAAGGGAAAGAAAATGTCAACAAATATCTGTATTTTCTAGTCCTTACATTTTCAAAACAGGCTTGTTACTTTTGGTTTGAAATATTTCAGGGAAGTTATTATTTTCCGACAATGCAAGCTTTCAAACATCAAACAGACTTGAGCATAAACTGTAACACATGAAATTCAATCCTGTATTAATCACCATGTTGCAAAAAAAAAAAAGAGAGAGATGTAAGAGGCAAAACCGTGTGCCATAGTCAGGGGCATAGCTGGGCTGGGCATCGGGCATACCGGCCATTTGCCCGGTGGGCCGATGGGGATTTTTCGTTTTTATGGTCCGACGTTTTTTTTTTGTTGTTGTTGTTGTTGTTTTCTTTTCTGAGATTAAAGTCCAAATTCTGACTTTTTTCTTAGAATTCTGAGATTAAAGTCAGAAAGTCAGTGATTAAAGTCAGAAAAAAAAGAGACGTGCCCACTTTTTTTTTTTTCCAGTGGCCCTAATCCTCTTCCGTAGTCTCAGAACCTGACTTCAGTTTAAGAGATGAGGCTTGAGGTGGGGAAGAAGTTAATAAGGTGGAAATGAGGGTGGAGCGAGACACAATGAGAAACAGATTATAAAAATGGTCATACGTAGTTTTCATTTAAAGATCACAAATAGGTCTTTCAAAGTAACTTATAAGCAGTGTAGGGACTAACGCGTTATTAAGTCATGCGTTACAGTTATTATTGTGGTAACGAGCACGGTAACTAGTTATTATGCCAAAATCAGGAACGCGTTAATCGTTACTGGGATTTAGACAGGGTCGTTATTCGTTACTTCGTGTGGTGGCTGTCACAGAGCTTCCACAGATTCAGTAACATTAGCAAGTGGTGGAGGCCAGCAGGTGGATGAGGGAAAGGGGAGGCAGGAGGAGCAGAGACTCGAGGCGGCCGCTGGTCCGAGTGTGAAATGAACTTCAGGTAAGAAGTTATGATCTGCAGTCTATCTGGGTCAGATATAAACCAAGTTTAGGTGGAGTTTATTTTCGTTATGCTGACTTTTTCGTACTAGGTACTAGCTAGCATGATGGAGTTTCTATACAGCTGGGTGGGTGCTATGATGTTACTTATGTTGAACTTTATTTTGTTCATAAGGTTAGTTAGTAGAGTTGCCAACCATCCTGTAAAAAACGGAATCGTCTCGTATTCAGAGAAAATATTACGCGTTTCGTATTGAGGTGATTAGGAACGCGATTTGTCCCGGACTTCAGCTACAATGAAAAAGACACAAAGCTGGAGTTATTCTGTCTTTGCTGCACAGCTGCCTCTTCTCTCATTCTCTCCCCCTCCCTCTCCTGTTTCTACTTCAGTCAGGAAACTGATCAATGATCAGCTGATCGGCTTTTCTCTCTTGTTTTGTTTATCGCCCACTTTGTGCCAGAAATCAGAAACCAGCGGAGGTCGCGTTAAACAACAGCAGCACGTTTAAGCTTGATCAGCTGTTGTTAGAATTTATTTAATATTAATTTCTAGGATCAGCTGATGTTTGCTGGAGCCACAGCTGTAAAAGCTGCTGGTCATGATATTGGTTTGGATATGTGGTGAGAGGGAAACATGAAGATGAAACCAGGAGATGTCCTTACTGAATCATCAGAGCTGAACAGGTGATGGAGAAACAGGTTTACCTTTAGGTGACATGAATGAGTTGAAGGGAAGTTATGAACTGTTTCTGAGAGACAAATAACACCAGGATCCTTTTTTTTACATAGCTGGCAGCTGGTAACTGTGCAGGGGCGGGTATAGCAAAGTTTTGCCAGGGGGGCCAGGTGGGACATTGACAGGGAGAGGGGGGCACAAAGAAGTACTTTTCTTTCTTATTCTCATTTAAAATGTCTCGCTTTTAAAAAATAATTATCTGAATCTTACAACAAACGATTGATAGATTGATGCATATATACCATCAAAACAGTGTACATCACTGTCACAACAGTGTTTGTTTTCATTCAAAGGCTTTATGATTTTTCCTATAATGGTGGGCCGGTCTCTAGTCAAAATCCCCGGGCCGATTTTTTGTCCCAGTCCAGCCCTGGTCAGGGGTTAAAGTGGGGCAGTGTTTCTCTTTTATTTTTGTGTTTCTTTGTTTTTTGGCACAACACCGCAACTACTGCAGCTGTCCATTAGTTGCGGTTGTGGTACTTCTGCATTTAAATAGGCCCACAGAAGACGAGCAAGCATAAAGGGAGTAACAGGTTGTGGCAGGTAATTTCAAATGCAACGTTTCTATCTGCTCAACAAACATCAGCAAACACATAAACTGTGTGCAGTTTGTCGCACAGTGTGTTGCTAGCTAAAGGTCCAGCTAATGTATTTCACAGGAAGAGATAAGAATCAGAGCTAACTTCACTCAGAGATGGAGAAAGATAAGAAAGACAGGACAAGAGAGGAGGAAGGAAAGTTAGATTTAAAGCTAAGGACTGCTGACTGACGCTCGATAAACTGGAAATTTAAAGCTTACATGTCCTTACAAGTTGTCATGTTGTTAAATTAGAAAAAAAAATTAAAATATTATTAGTATTATTTAAAAACTGCATGAAAACACTCTGCAGTTTAGTGAAGGATAAACAGGTTAGTTTGGTGTACTGTGATGGGTTTAAAGTAAAGAACAGTGTATGACTCGTGCACAGTGGCTGTGGCGCTCATGGTTACATCAATTATATAAATAGTGTACTGTCATTGTAGAGGATGGAAATCAGCCAAGACAACTCATGAAACATCTGCTGACATTTTATTCAGTTGTGTATATTCTCAAAGAGCACTGATTCTCTTCCCTACGCTGAGCCACTACAACTCATTTTAGGGTTGCCCCACCCGCTGAATCCCACTTTAACCTCTGACCTCTGTGCTCATTTTCCTGTTTAGAGACAAAGTCACCCTCTTTATTTTCCTTCTTTTTGTCTGCTCATGTTCTGCTTAACAGATTCAAGCTGAGTACATATATTAGAATTAAAATTTGACTAAAGCAAAGTTTGTATTCTCCTGTACTTATTATTTTTATTGTTACATTAATACACTGTTTAGTTAGTTCTGCACAAAAATAGCTGGTGCCTTGAGGCAACTGTTGTTGTGATTTTGCATTATATAAATAATGAGCTTTATGTATGTACCTCATTTGAGGTGAGTCCATTCAGGGAGGACAGACAGGTTCGTGCAGCTGTGACTCGCCTTAGTCGACCACCAAGGTGAACCTGTAATGTGGTGCAAAGTTGGTGTTATAAATGCTTTTTTTTCAGTTTTTATTTTTAAATAAGGTAATTCACAGTGTGTGTGTTTTAACCTGGCGGATGTAGTGCGTGCCATAGGTGTGTATGAGCTGACTGTACTGAGCTCTGGTGGAGCTGTTGTAGAAACCTGGTAGCTTAGCTACAGCCGAGCTGAACTCAGAGCTGAGAGGCGCTCTGTCTGATACTCGGTAACTGGACACAAAAGGGACAGATTAGTAAATGATCTTGACAAACTATTCAAATAAAGATTACAAGACAACCTAAATTTATATGACTATTCTGGGTTATTCAAAGCCTACCCATAATGGTTGCAGGTGACCCTGTGTGTGCTGAAGGTGTGGCGGTCCTCTTTTGTCCTTTCTGAAGCAAAGTTATAGGCAGTGGATTGCGTTCCTCCCACATCCAGGCCAGCAGCCACAGACTTCTCTAAATTTAGGCCAACCTGTTATAATAAATGAGAAAACAAATGAATTAGTATGTGGTCAAATACGGGACTTCACAAAAGTGCTTGATTTTCTTTCATGTTTTACCTCACCAATACTGAGACATTTTGTGATGTATTTTTCCAGATCCTAATTTATGTTCAAACATGGCCTCAGATTTCAAAGTGCAAAAAACATGCTGGCAGTGGGTTGATGGACAATTTTTCAAAATCTAAACTTTGGACCATAAACCTTTTTATGTAAATTAGAGATACTCCAGCAAAAAATTAAAGGTTTCATGATTTGAGGTGGAATTACCCTTAATTCATCTTTTTAGCAATTGGAAATAAAATGAAAGCCAAAGTACATATTTAGGCACTTGTCTCACACTTATCTAGCTATCTGTAAATGTATCCATCTGTATGTAAAATTATATTGTGTTGAAAACCCTAACCCTAAGTAAATATAGACTGCAGTTTTAAAATTATGAATTCCTACCTGGCCTACTGTGAGAAAGAAGCTCAGGTTCACTGGCTTGTTGTCAGCGGCCACTTTAGCTGGTTGTTGTAAAATCTGTGGGGAGCAGAAAACATCAGCCATTAATCAGGCTTTCATTTCACAAAAATGAATCAGTTGATTTCTCAATGCCACAGACACTATCATACTGTACAGGCACTCATAATGAGACTTGAGTCCTCTGAGATCTGAGAGGAGACGGTTTGTATGAACTAAACCATGAGAAACAAAGTTAATCTGGACAAACTGACATACAAAAGATTAACAAGCAACCTGACAATTATTTTAAAAATCAAGGTAAAAGGTAAATGGATGCAAATAACTTTGTTTGCAAAACTTGTGCATAGGATTTTTAAAATTGACAATTTATATTTGCATTTTAAGTTATGAAATATGATTCATTAAACATGTTTGTGGTTGTTACAGTAAAAAATATAACTTTTTCTACTCTGATTTTATGGTTTTTGTATGATTTTAGATCAATTGTGTTAATACAGTATGTCAAAATGAAAACATAACTGTAAATTCAGACACGTGAGGTTGTGCTGAAAAGGATGGTTACCAAACAAGGCAAAGTAAATAGTTTTTGAGGGTAAAATGTGGAGGGAAATTCAAAAGTAGCTAAAAATGGCCAATTAACCAACCCTCTGGGGTCCAGGGTCCAGCATTTTCTCGTGCACAGGGTCTATTTGGACTAGAGATGGACCGATCCGATACTGACCTAAATTACTGGATCGGATATCGGCGAGAAATAAAAATGTAATCCGATCCATTAAATATCAAAAAAGCACCTCACAAAACTTGCGACACGGCGTAACTTTGCTCATAACCGTAGCACGTCGGAGCAGTATGCATGACGTGATAGAGCGGCTGTGTGTATTTGTAGCCTCGCTACCAAACCAGCATTTCATCTCTGAGGAAGTTATCCCAGAGAGAAGTAAAGCAAGTGTGTAAGTTCACCTCTGAATGTTTGTAAAGCATTCCCATGTTAAGCTTAACAACCGATATATGGAGCGACTGCCTCTTCTCTCTCTCTCTCCCTCTCCTGCCGCTACTTCATGAAATTGCTTAATGATCAGCTGATCGGCTTTTCTGTCGCGAGTCCGTCTCTCTTCTTTGTTTTTGGCCCACTTTGCACCAGAAAGAGGAAACCAGCGGCTGAACAACAGCAGCACGTTTAACCTTGATAAGCTGTTGTTAGAATTTATTTAATATTACTTTCTAGACCAGGATCCTTTTCTACGTAGCTGACGGCTGGTAACTGTGCAGGGGCGGATCTAGCAAAGTTTGGCCAGGGGGGCCGATAGGGCATTAACAGGGAAAAGGGGGGCACAAAGACATACTTTTCTTTCTTATTCTCATTTAAAATATCTAGCTTTTAATAAATAATTATCTGAACCTTACACCCAAAGTTTTAATCTGATGTAAAATGTATAGAAGTCCATTACTGTATATAGTAACTGTTAAGTCTAATATACCCTAGTAAGCTAGTACTTTTTCCTTTGGGAAAGTACCATCTGTGAATTCTGCAATTCTGTTGAAGAAAGATGTTGAATCTATTTAATTATTCTTGAAAAATAATTTATTTCTGAGCATTTTTTTCACCCTGCATCAAATTAAAGTTGATTACATCAATTAAGCATCATGAGGTGGCGGGTGGGGGGTGGTTCCCTTTTTTTTTTTTTTTGCTGGGAGTTTGCAACCCTATTAATTAGGTTGCTTAATATTTCTGCTAAGTACTCTTTAAAATACCAGAATAGGGAGGATGGAGTAGGTTTAGGTTTATTAGATTGATCAGTGTTGCTGAACTATGAAATATTTTGGGCGCAGTGTATTTTTTACATACAGGTATAACAGAATAGCTTTAGTGTTGTTGTTTATTTAAACTTGAGTATGAACTCATACAAAATGCAGCAATATATTAAAAAACAGTTTTATTGATTAAAAAACACACTATATCGGATTCATATCGGTATCGGCAGATATCCAAATTTATGATATCGGTATCGGTATCGGACATAAAAAGTGGTATCGTGCCATCTCTAATTTGGACACGACCATTGTCAGTTGTTGATTTGTTCTATTCTCATTGTATGACGAAATGTAACAGCTGTTTGTCAGCTGTTTGGATACTATGCGCTCCAGATGTGTCCGTTAAAAATTGTAATCGTGATGACCGCATTAACGCTGACAGCCCTATTAACTAGCTGTCTGCAAGTTCAGTATTACTGTGATTTCTCCTCTCCTACTTTCAGAAACAAAAATTAAAATTAGAAAGAACAGAAAGGCAAGAGAGATTATTTAAATTGGACCAAAATAAAAACATAATGTGGTGATGTGAGAGCTATGATGCTAGAGTGAGAGCTCCAACTGCATTTGAGCTAGTAATCATACCAAAAAGGTGGCTCATTGTCCTACACTTTAAATTTGGTTTATAAGAAAAGAACATTTCATTTATATGAAATCTTGCATTCTACATATCTGATTTTGTCTTGAGTTTACTTCTGTGCGATACTGATTTTTTTTCTTTTCCTTTTTCATGTTGGATCGTTTTGACCGAGGACAGAGGAAACATGGAGAAGAGGTAGTTTTATGAATTGTGTGCTCATTTATTCCTTCTGGATTTTCTTTGTATTAATAAAAAAAAGCATGTAAAGAGTAGGATTTCATACATTTATAGAATTTCAACCAAAACAAAGTAAACCTGCTTCACATATTCTATTTGGTTAGTCAGGCTGCAAGTACTTCTCAATTTCAGTAAGAATGATTGATTATCATTTTATTTGGAAATGGCTTTTCAGATTAGGGCTGCCACAAACAATTATTTTAAAAGTCGACTAGTCACCGATTATTTTTGCGATTAGTCGACTAATCAGATCATGCATCCATTGGATGTAAAACGTACAGCTTATTGCACCAGCATGCATCTGCTCTTATATAACTATCATTAGAATACAGCTTGAAGTGTTTAAGGTATGTGCTAACTAAAATAAAGACAAGATGATAGTGTATTACATTTTAATGAAATTTGCAGGTTGTTTCGGTGAAGTTTAATAAACTCCTTGCTATCTAAAATATAACGGGACACCGGAGTATATTCTCGAGCATCTCACACTTCTGATAATCAGTTGTCTGCTTGACGTTTATTCAGCTGTGTGAAAAACTATAACTTTAATCTCAGCCAAACCGATTTACTCAGGAACAAACAAAATACTAAAAAAAGCCAAACAATAACATTTTTAAGTTATCTAAGTGACTCATATATGTTTAACCTGAGTAGCGAAAGACGGCGGTGGGTTTGAAAACGATTTGCCGGGAGTCCGGTGTTCTCACCGGTTCTAGTGAGCCGTCAACCCCAGCTAGCTATCGAGCTGGTGGGTAACAGACGTCTCCGAAAACGTCGGAGCACTTTTGAAAATATGTGGTGTCTTGATAAACTGAGCAGATATTTGAGGTTTACACAGTTACATTCTTGCCTGAAAATATGTTAAACGTTTATTTTGTGCGCCAAAAAGAATAATAAGAGTAATATTAAAACTAACTAGCTGCCGCCATTGTCGGAAACTGAGCAGGGCCGCGCTATGAATTCTGGGACAGAGCTACTTCTTGTTCTTCGGGGTTTAACGGCAGCTGGCATCCTTGTGCATGCGGTGCTGCCATCTTCTGTTTCAGTCCGTTATTACACTCTTAAATCCTACTACTTATTACTGTCATGGTCTCCGTGCCTGCCCGGCCGGCCCACAAGGCTACATTTGTTGTTTCGGTTCTCTCTCTCTCGCTCTCTCTCTCTCTCTCTCTCTCTCTCTGCCTGGGCGGAGCTCACTGTGGGCTCCCGCCCTTGGCCCACACACCTGACAACAATCACCTGTCATCACCGGGAGCACTATTTGAGGCTGGAACACAGATCCTCTCGTCGCTGGATGATTGTACTACTGACGTTAGTGTTCTCACAGCTCCTGTGAACTTGTGCTTTGTGATTTGTGATTAGTTTGTGACTTCCCTCCTCTTCTGCTTCAGACCTTCCCTCCCGGACCTGCGACCTCCCTGCCATGTGAACGTGTGTGAGTGTGGGCAAGAAGACGCGAGCGAGTGCGAGAGAGCTACCCTGTGATTCCCTGGAGTTTTGGATTCCCTTCACTGTATATATTGTGCACTGGTGCCGTAAATAAACTGTTTTTTGGAGACATCTAACCGCTCTGCGCTTGAGTCCCTACAACCAGATCGTGACAATTCCTGCGTCTTTTGTGATCTTACAAAGCCTCAAACGACGCGTCGACTATTAAATCAGTAGTCGACGATTTTGATAGTCGACTAATCGTGGCAGCCCTATTTCAGATACATTTTTTTGCCAAGAAAACAAGTTTGTTTAGGGTTTTTGTTTTGGGTTTTTTTTGGTTGCTTTTTTTAAAAATCATACTGCTCTATAACCCCTAATGGCTTACCAGTGCAAGAGTCTTTGGGTGTATGGGCCTACTTGCTTTACTGTCTGAAGTGTGGATCAGATCTGATATTTTTTATTAACAGTTTTGCCCAAGATTTTAAATACATGTGAAATAAAATTTGTGTTTTTATCATAGCTGACACTGATCTCCATATTATATTGCTGGTCAATATACAAATTAAGTTATTATTTTTATGATTGACATATTCTTGTCTTTTTATATCATTTCTTCATTGGTGAACAATAACAGGGAATTTCTGGCACTTCTGGAACAAGTAAACTTACTGTGGAGAGCTATTTGTTCCAGATGTGCCACATGGAGAAGGTCTTCAACTCTAATGATTTCCTTTTTTTTTCCCCTCAGGGGAGCAGCAAAGAAGAAAGGTAACAAAAACTATTGCAAAAATTCTGCAATGTCTTCTGATCATCTGCTTTAAGGTTTATTGTTCTAAAAAATAAGTAATAATCTTTACTTTTGTGTTGACAAAGATAATTTTACTGTGTAAAATTAGTCAAATGAGGATTTTTTTTTTAAGCTTCACTATGACTGAACTCGAATTTAAAAAAAAAACACTTTTTTGCTCTTTGGTCAAAGGCTCAGAAATGAGCTGCATGTTTTGGGCATTTAGCCATGAAACATACAGCTTTGAATAATAATTTACACCTGAGTTGTCAATCCATGTTGTATGAAAACATTTTTCAAAGTGTTAGATTTCTTGATATAAAATTTCCATTTCTAATGCAGGTATAAAATTCCAACCTCACATTAATTGTAAATTGAATTCTGATTTGATATGAAAAATCCTGCTTGCAAGCTCAAGAACGTGGGCTGATTCTGCTTTCATTTTCATTTTCTTTTTCTGCCAATATTAGCAGGGAAAGTTTAATATTTATACATGTATTAACACAGACTTTGCTACTCTCTTCAAAGTTGCTAAGAATACAAATGTGGAGTTGGAAATAAGTAAAATATGTCTCTTTTAAAGTAGCTCAGAGTAAGTCATTTGTGTTTGCAGGAGCAGCAGCTCCAGGTCACCGAAATGTAAGTGACAGAGTCTCTCTAAGTGTCTTTGCCTTAAAGGGGTCTGTTGTTGTGATTTGGTGCTATATTATAGCTATATGATAATAATAAAACTGATTTGAATGTGTTAGTTTATTGAAATTAGCCTTCACATTTTCTTCTGTTAATAACTGTTGAAGAAGTAATATCTATTTTTCTTTCTTTGGGGGGGAAGCAGACTACAAGCACATCTCGTAAGTCAGACCACAACACTAATATAAAGATTTTTCTTTTTACAAACTTTAGATAATCTCTCATGTGAATTATCATTTCAGTAATTCGACCAGTGGTTATCCCCGCAAAACTAAAAAAAAATGGACCCAGTCGCCCGGTAAGTTATAAATGCAGAGGATCAAAAATTAAAAAGACTGCCACTTCTGTTTGAAACTCACACTGGAAATAATGTGGAAATATGATTCTAGAGGCTCTTGATAGGTTTCATCACTCTGACCTCTTCACATTTGATAAATATCATCATTAATTCCTTCTTACCTTTGCTGTTTTGCTTCCACCACGATAAACTGACACTTCCTGCACAGCTCTCTCTCTCAATGGACTCAGAGAACAGTTTCCCATCTCAAATCTCTGTTTTCTGCATTATTCGCTTGCTAATTATGTACCAGTCTACTGTTGTGTACAGGCCATTGTTTTTTTTTTTCAAATGACCCTTGACAAGAAAGCCTCATTTGTGCTGTTCAAAACCAAAGAAATTTAATCTTTTTAAAATGATGCCACATTGCAAAATGCTCAGCTGTGTCTCTAATAAAACCTCTAACTTTGCTCTGCTTCACATCAGCAGCATCAGGTAATGTTCACCTGCTGAGTCATGGTTTTCTTTGGTTTTTCTTTTGCTTTTCTACTGTAAAAGATTTCTTTAAGGTAAATCTCCTTCATGTTTTTTTTTTTATCCTCAGTTACTTTGATACAAAGGCATCTGCTGTGATTTTTACACATCTGATCTCACAAGTGTCAGAACTGAGAAATGATCAGAATTATAATATTTCTGACTGACTGAGGCTAAATTTCCCAGATTCAATTTGATTTGAATCGGGGATCCAATCGATTGTAGAAATCAGTGACGAGACCCAGCTCTATTTCATACATAACTAAAGTTACCCACTGATGATAACCGATGACAGCGTGCTCAGATTGTTCTTGAATGTGGAGCTTTCAAGTATGTATTCAGCACAAAAAGGTTTTCGTCAGCTTCATTTAACTTGCAGTACTTCCTGTAACTTCTGTCAGTTAGACAGTAATTATGCCAAATAAAGGACAGTAATTTGAATTGATTACCCTCATGCTGTATAACAGTTCTGTAACATTCTGTTTGCACTTCCTTCAGTCTGGAAAAATCACACCCATCAGATTCACATTGATGTGATAGTTACATGTTTGCTCACTGGTTTTTCTCATGTCTGCAGGTACCGGGAAATATGGAGGCGGCAGCCCCCACCCGGGGAGGCGGACCACCGCCTCCTCGGGTGGAACATCCGGGTATGTGTGGGATGAGGCATGAAGTTATTACACCGTCAGTTTCATTGTCCTGGGCAGCAATGTTTGTTGGAAGTACTTATGTGTTTTTTTAATGTATTTTTTTCAGGACCAGTTGGCTCGTGGACTTGTTCCTGTAAGTATTTCTCCAGGTTTTTTTTTTCCAATTTTTTTTCAATTATATATATATAAAACCTTCCAAGGTGTCCGGAGTATTTATATCTTAACCTGCCGTTTTGTTTGTTTGTTCAGAAAACGGCAAGAAAGAACCTGCCAAAGTGAGTACCTATGCAGTAGTAGCACCCAGATTTTCAGTATAATGGTATTTTGCATTGCATTGCTGTTCTGATGCAGTTTTCTGTCTTCATTTATGTTGGAAGTGATAAGTAGAGCCGTACGGTTTTTTTTCAGAAATCTCTCAGTCAGACCGTGGTATATCATGTTTAGGTGGAAACTAGTGAGCTAACTTCCTGCTAACTTCACGAAGCTCCTGACTACTTAACTAAGTGTTCTTTTTAAGATTCAAGATTAAGATTAACAAGCAACCTGACAATTAATAACAATATGAGACAATATAAAATCTAGTCAGTTGTTTTCTTTATATATTTAAAAAGAAGAGCTGACGTGGAGACATGGAGAAGGTCTTCAACTCTAATGATGTTTTTTTTCCCCTCAGTGCTGAAGAAGTTAAAGGTAACAAAAACTAATGGACATTGCAAAATTCTGCAATGTCTTCTGATCATCTGCTTTAAGGTTTATTGTTCTAAAAAATAAGTAATAATCTTTACTTTTGTGTTGACAAAGATAATTTTACTGTGTAAAATTAGTCAAATGAGGATTTTTTAAGCTTTACTATAACTGAACTCAAATTTAAAAAAACTTTTTGCTCTTTGGTAAAAGGCTCAGAAATGAGCTGCATGTTTTGGGGCATTTAGCCATGAAACAGTCAGATATGAATAATAATTTACACCTGAGTTGTCAATCCATGTTGTATGAAAACATTTTTCAAAGTGTTAGATTTCTTAATGTCCATTTCCAATGCAGGTATTAAATTCCAACCTCACATTAATTGTAAATTGAATTCTAAATTAGTTTGATATTAAAAATCCTGCTTGCAAGTTCAAGAACATGTGCTCATTATACTTTCCCTTATTTTCTTTTTCTGCTAATTTCAGCAGGGAAAGTTTAATATAACAAGTATTAACACAGACTTTGCTACTCTCTACAAAGTTGCTAAGAATAAAAATGTGGAGTTGGAAATAAGTCAGATATGTCTTTTTTTAAGTAGCTCAGAGTAAGTGTTGGGATTACTGACGGTTAGTCATTTGTGTTTGCAGGAGCAGCAGCACCACTAACTCCTATGATGACAGTCTCTCTAAGTTCTTTGCCTTAAAGGGGTCTGTTGTTGTGATTGGTGCTGTATTATAACTATATGATAATAAAAAACTGATTTGAATTTGGTAATTTATTGAAATTAGCCTTCACATCTTTTCTGTTAATAGCTGTTGAAGAAGTTAGTTTTAGGTTTTATGGCTTTATTGTCATAAAAACCCCTGTGTTTTTGGGGGGGGGAAACCATAATATGCAATATTTTCAAAAAATAGTTGCAAATGGAAATATTGGCATGAAGTTATTAGAGCCTTGAATAGTAAAGAATTCATAACAGCATTGATTGGGTGCATTATTATTTTGGAGCAATAAGAGTTTTTACAATTTACACCCTCCTATGTCCCTCGGTACCCAAAATGGTCCCCATCCAAAGGTGATATAACAATATCATATATGATTTTTTTTTTTTTTTTCACATCAGATCTTTAAACAACTTCAGACCTATCCACAGATATAAAGTTTTTCATTTTTTTTTTTTTTTTTTTAACATTTTTAGGTTTTTATGGCTTATTGTCATAAAAACCCTGTTTTTTGGGGGGGGGGGAAACCATAATATGCAATATTTTAAAAAATTAGTTGCAAATGGAAATATTGGCATGAAGTATTAGAGCCTGAATAGGTAAAGAATTCAAACAGCACTGATTTGGATGCATTATTATTTTTGGAGCAATAAGAGTTTTTACAATTTACACCCTCCTATGTCCCTCGGTACCCAAAATGGTCCCCATCCAAAAGGTGATATAACAATATCATATATGATTTTTTTTTCTTTTTTTTCACATCAGATCTTTTAAACAACTTCAGACCTAACCACAGATATAAAGTTTTTCATTATTTTTTTAAAATATTTTTTAGGTTTGATGGCTTTATTATCATATAAACCCTGTTGTTTTTTTGGGGGGGGACCCATAATATGCAAATTTTTCAAAAAATTAGTTGCAAAATAGATATGACATGAATTATACAGCCTTGAATAGGTCAATAATTGATAAGAACTAATTTGGATGCATATTATTTTGGAACAATAACACTTTATTGCAAAAAACAAACTGAACTTATCTGAACAAACTCAACACCAAACAAACAAAGATGCAATTTACATGATCATACATAGCATGAACCACAAGATGGGTAGATTTTGCAGACAGGACATATCTTATATATATCTGACATTGCAGCAGTTACGAAAAAGTGCTGTTGCACGATGAGCACTGCTCCTCTTTTGGAACGCTGCTCTCCTCAGCAAAAGCCTCCCCCCTAATGACTGTGCGCTTCGTGTGTGCATGCCCGCGTCTGTGCAGAAAGACTAGTAAGACAAGGCTGCAAACATTCTCACAGACTTCAAAGATCACCTAAATAAAAAAAAAAAGATCATCCTCTATCTTATTGTACAGACGAGATCTTTTCTGTCTCTCCTCCTGTCTGTCCCTGGCCACTGGGAAACTGAACTGACCTGAACAAACCAACAACAACTGAACAAAGATGTAATTACATTTTATAGCACGAACCTCTAATGGATGGATTTTGGCAGACAGGACATATCCTACCATTTGCAGCAGTTACGAAATAAGCGCCGTTTGCACGATGAGCACAGCTTCCAACCTGCCCTAAATTGACCGTGCGCTCGTGTGTGCGTGCGCGCGTCAGTGCATTTCGGGCGTCTGTGCAGAAATGACTCGTAAACCAGCTGCAAACTATTCTCACAGACTCAAATGTGCACTTGAATCCAAAAAGATAGAAAACGATCTCTCTCTGTCTCCTCCCTCCGGCTCTGTTTACGTGCCACTGGGAGAGTAAAGACTGCTCCTCCCCGTCTGCTCAGCAAACAGGTAGTTGTTTTGCACCCCTCAGACTCTAAAACACGTACAAATTCCAAAGCACGTACAAACTCAAAAACACGTAAAAACTCCAAAAGCACGTACAAACTCCAAAACATCTACAAACACCAAAGCATGTAATAACTCCAAAATACGTACAAACTGCAAAGTACGTGCTTTGGAATTTGTATGTGTTTTAGAGTCTGTACGTGCTTCAGAATTTGTATGTGCTTTGGAGTTTGTACGTGCTTTGCAGTTTGTACGTGTTTCAGAATTTGTACGTGCTTTGGAATGTGTACGTGTTTGGAGTTTGTACGTGCTTTGCAGTTTGTACGTGCTTCAGAATTTGTACGTGCTTCGGAATTTGTACGTGTTTTGGAGTTTGTACGTGCTTTGCAGTTTGTACGTGCTTCAGAATTTGTACGTGCTTCGGAGTTTGTACGTGTTTTTGAGTTTGTACGTGCTTCGGAATTTGTACGTGCTTCGGAATTTATACGTGCTTCGCAGTTTGTACGTGTTTTGGAGTTTGTACGTGCTTTGCAGTTGTACGTGCTTTTGAATTTGTACGTGCTTCGGAATTTA
>NW_020328936.1:0-12537 GCF_001858045.2 Oreochromis niloticus | reverse complement strand
CCCAAAATCAACCAAATTCCAAGAAATCCAAACATGGCAATGCTTGCACATACATGTGATTATGCGCAGAGGTCCACCCTACCAGCCAACTCAGCAGAGATCTCTACGCAGGCACACATGAATGCACGTACATTTCCAGAAATAACCTCCCAAAAATCAACCAAATTCCAAGAAATCCAAACATGGCAATGCTTGCCATACATGTGATTATGCGCAGAGGTCCACCCTACCACCAACCTCAGATCTCTACGCAGGCACACATGAATGCACGTACATTTCCAGAAAATAACCTCCCAAAAATCAACCAAATTCCAAGAAATCCAAACATGGCAATGCTTGCACATACATGTGATTATGCGCAGAGGTCCACCCTACCAGCCAACCTCAGATCTCTACGCAGGCAAACATGAATGCACGTACATTTCCAGAAATAACCTCCCAAAAATCAACCAAATTCCAAGAAATCCAAACATGGCAATGCTTGCACATACATGTGATTATGCGCAGAGGTCCACCCTACCAGCCAACCTCAGATCTCTACGCAGGCACACATGAATGCACGTACATTTCCAGAAATAACCTCCCAAAAATAATCCAAATTCCAAGAAATCCAAACATGGCAATGCTTGCACATACATGTGATTATGCGCAGAGGTCCACCCTACCAGCCAACCTCAGATCTCTACGCAGGCACACATGAATGCACGTACATTTACACACATCCAGAAATAACCTCCCAAAAATCAACCAAATTCCAAGAAATCCAAACATCGAATGCTGCACATCATGTGATTATGCGCAGAGGTCCACCCTACCAGCCAACCTCAGATCCTCTACGCAGGACACATGAATGCACGTACATTTCCAGAAATAACCTCCCAAAAATCAACACAAATTCCAAGAAATCCAAACATGGCAATGCTTGCACATACATGTGATTATGCGCAGAGGTCCACCCTACCAGCCAACCTCAGATCTCTACGCGTGCACACACATGAATGCACGTACATTTCCAAAAAAACTACCCCCAAAAATCAACCAAATTCCAAGAAATCCAAACATGGCAATGCTTGCACATACATGTGATTATGCAGAGGTCCACCCTACCAGCCAACCTCAGATCTCTACGCACAGACATGAATGCACGTACATTTACACACATCCAGAATAACCTCCCAAAATCAACCAAATTCCAAGAAATCCAAACATGGCAATGCTTGCACATACATGTGATTATGCAGAGGTCCACCCTACCAGCCAACCTCAGATCTCTACGCAGGCACACATGAATGCACGTACATTTCCAGAAATAACCTCCCAAAAATCAACCAAATTCCAAGAAATCCAAACATGGCAATGCTTGCACATACATGTGATTATGCGCAGAGGTCCAACCTACCAGCCAACCTCAGATCTCTACGCAGGCACACATGAATGCACGTACATTTACACACATCCAGAAATAACCTCCCAAAAATCCAATTCCAAGAAATCCAAACATGGCAATGCTTGCACAACATGTGATTATGCACAGAGGTCCACCCTACCAGCCAACCTCAGATCTCTACGCAGGCACACATGAATGCACGTACATTTCACAATCCAGATAACCCCAAAAATCAACCAAATTCCAAGAAATCCAAACATGGCAATGCTTGCACATACATGTGATTATGCGCAGAGGTCCACCCTACCAGCCAACCTCAGATCTCTACGCAGACACATGAATGCACGTACATTTCCAGAAATAACCTCCCAAAATCAACCAAATTCCAAGAAATCCAAACATGGCAATGCTTGCACATACATGTGATTATGCGCAGAGGTCCACCCTACCAGCCAACTCAGATCTCTACGCAGGCACACATGAATGCACGTACATTTCCAGAAATAACCTCCCAAAAATCAACCAAATTCCAAGAAATCCAAACATGGCAATGCTTGCACATACATGTGATTATGCGCAGAGGTCCACCCTACCAGCCAACCTCAGATCTCTACGCAGGCACACATGAATGCACGTACATTTCCAGAAATAACCTCCCAAAAATCAACCAAATTCCAAGAAATCCAAACATGGCAATGCTTGCACATACATGTGATTATGGCCGCAGAGGTCCACCCTACCAGCCAACCTCAGATCTCTACGCAGCACACATGAATGCACGTACATTTCCAGAAATAACCTCCCAAAATCAACCAAATTCCAAGAAATCCAAACATGGCAATGCTTGCACATACATGTGATTATGCGCAGAGGTCCACCCTACAGCCAACCTCAGATCTCTACGCAGGCACACATGAATGCACGTACATTTCCAAGAAATAACCTCCCAAAAATCAACCAAATTCCAAGAAATCCAAACATGGCAATGCTTGCACATACATGTGATTATGCGCAGAGGTCCACCCTACCAGCCAACCTCAGATCTCTACGCAGGCACACATGAATGCACGTACATTTCCAGAAATAACCTCCCAAAAATCAACCAAATTCCAAGAAATCCAAACATGGCAATGCTTGCACATACATGTGATTATGCGCAGAGGTCCACCCTACCAGCCAACCTCAGATCTCTACGCAGGCACACATGAATGCACGTACGATTTACACACATCCAGAAATAACCTCCCAAAAATCAACCAAATTCCAAGAAATCCAAACATGGCAATGCTTGCACATACATGTGATTATGCGCAGAGGTCCACCCTACCAGCCAACCTCAGATCTCTACGCAGGCACACATGAATGCACGTACATTTCCAGAAATAACCTCCCAAAAATCAACCAAATTCCAAGAAATCCAAACATGGCAATGCTTGCACATACATGTGATTATGCGCAGAGGTCCACCCTACCAGCCAACCTCAGATCTCTACGCAGGCACACATGAATGCACGTACATTTCCAGAAATAACCTCCCAAAATCAACCAAATTCAAGAAATCCAAACATGGCAATGCTTGCACATACATGTGATTATGCGCAGAGGTCCACCCTACCAGCCAACCTCAGATCTCTACGCACACACATGAATGCACGTACATTTACACACATCCAGAAATAACCTCCCAAAAATCAACCAAATTCCAAGAAATCCAAACATGAATGCTTGCACATACATGTGATTATGCGCAGAGGTCCCCTACCAGCCAACCTCAGATCTCTACGCAGGCACACATGAATGCACGTACATTTCCAGAATAACCTCCCAAAAATCAACCAAATTCCAAGAAATCCAAACATGGCAATGCTTGCACATACATGTGATATGCGCAGAGGTCCACCCTACCAGCCAACCTCAGATCTCTACACAGACACACATGAATGCACGTACATTTACACACATCCAGAAATAACCTCCCACAAATCAACCAAATTCCAAGAAATCCAAACATGGCAATGCTTGCACAAACATGTGATTTGCACAGAGGTCCACCCTACCAGCCAACCTCAGATCTCTACGCAGGCACACATGAATGCACGTACATTTCCAGAAATAACCTCCCAAAAATCAACCAAATTCCAAGAAATCCAAACATGGCAATGCTTGCACATACATGTGATTATGCGCAGAGGTCCACCCTACCAGCCAACCTCAGATCTCTACACAGGCACACATGAATGCACGTACATTTCCAGAAATAACCTCCCAAAATCAACCAAATTCCAAGAAATCCAAACATGGCAATGCTTGCACATACATGTGATTATGCCAGAGGTCCACCCTACCAGCCAACCTCAGATCTCTACGCAGGACACATGAATGCACGTACATTTCCAGAAATAACCTCCAAAAATCAACCAAATCCAAGAAATCCAAACATGCAATGCTTGCACATACATGTGATTATGCGCAGAGGTCCACCCTACCAGCCAACCTCAGATCTCTACGCAGGCACACATGAATGCACGTACATTTCCCAGAAATAACCTCCCAAAAATCAACCAAATTCCAAGAAATCCAAACATGGCAATGCTTGCACATACATGTGATTATGCGCAGAGGTCCACCCTACCAGCCAACCTCAGATCTCTACGCAGGCACACATGAATGCACGTACATTCCAGAAATAACCTCCAAACAACCAATTCCAAGAAATCCAAACATGCAATGCTTGCACATACATGTGATTATGCGCAGAGGTCCACCCTACCAGCCAACCTCAGATCTCTACGCAGGCACACATGAATGCACGTACATTTCCAGAAATAACCTCCCAAAAATCAACCAAATTCCAAGAAATCCAAACATGGCAATGCTTGCACATACATTGATTATGCGCAGAGGTCACCCTACCAGCCAACCTCAGATCTCTACGCAGGCACACATGAATGCACGTACATTTACACACATCCAGAAATAACCTCCCAAAAATCAACCAAATTCCAAGAAATCCAAACATGCAATGCTTGCACATACATGTGATTATGCGCAGAGGTCCACCCTACCAGCCAACCTCAGATCTCTACGCAGCACACATGAATGCACGTACATTTCCAGAAATAACCTCCCAAAAATCAACCAAATTCCAAGAAATCCAAACATGGCAATGCTTGCACATACATGTGATTATGCGCAGAGGTCCACCCTACCAGCCAACCTCAGATCTCTACGCAGGCACACATGAATGCACGTACATTTCCAGAAATAACCTCCCAAAAATCAACCAAATTCCAAGAAATCCAAACATGGCAATGCTTGCACATACATGTGATTATGCGCAGAGGTCCACCCTACCAGCCAACCTCAGATCTCTACGCAGGCACACATGAATGCACGTACATTTCCAGAAATAACCTCCCAAAAATCAACCAAATTCCAAGAAATCCAAACATGGCAATGCTTGCACATACATGTGATTATGCGCAGAGGTCCACCCTACCAGCCAACCTCAGATCTCTACGCAGGCACACATGAATGCACGTACATTTCACAGAATAACCTCCCAAAAATCAACCAAATTCCAAGAAATCCAAACATGGCAATGCTTGCACATACATGTGATTATGCGCAGAGGTCCACCCTACCAGCCAACCTCAGATCTCTACGCAGGCACACATGAATGCACGTACATTTCCAGAAATAACCTCCCAAAAATCAACCAAATTCCAAGAAATCCAAACATGGCAATGCTTGCACATACATGTGATTATGCGCAGAGGTCCACCCTACCAGCCAACCTCAGATCTCTACGCAGGCACACATGAATGCACGTACATTTCCAGAAATAACCTCCCAAAAATCAACCAAATTCCAAGAAATCAAACATGGCAATGCTTGCACATACATGTGATTATGCGCAGAGGTCCACCCTACCAGCCAACCTCAGATCTCTACGCAGGCACACATGAATGCACGTACATTTCCAGAAATAACCTCCCAAAAATCAACCAAATTCCAAGAAATCCAAACATGGCAATGCTTGCACATACATGTGATTATGCGCAGAGGTCCACCCTACAGCCAACCTCAGATCTCTACGCAGGCACACATGAATGCACGTACATCCAGAAATAACCTCCCAAAAATCAACCAAATTCCAAGAAATCCAAACATGGCAATGCTTGCACATACATGTGATTATGCGCAGAGGTCCACCCTACCAGCCAACCTCAGATCTCTACGCAGGCACACATGAATGCACGTACATTTCCAGAAATAACCTCCCAAAAATCAACCAAATTCCAAGAAATCCAAACATGGCAATGCTTGCACATACATGTGATTATGCGCAGAGGTCCACCCTACCAGCCAACCTCAGATCTCTACGCAGGCACACATGAATGCACGTACATTTCACAGAAATAACCTCCCAAAATCAACCAAATTCCAAGAAATCCAAACATGGCAATGCTTGCACATACATGTGATTATGCGCAGAGGTCCACCCTACCAGCCAACCTCAGATCTCTCTACGCAGGCACACATGAATGCACGTACATTTCCAGAAATAACCTCCCAAAAATCAACCAAATTCCAAGAAATCCAAACATGGCAATGCTTGCACATACATGTGATTATGCGCAGAGGTCCACCCTACCAGCCAACCTCAGATCTCTACGCAGGCACACATGAATGCACGTACATTTCCAGAAATAACCTCCCAAAAATCAACCAAATTCCAAGAAATCCAAACATGGCAATGCTTGCACATACATGTGATTATGCGCAGAGGTCCACCCTACCAGCCAACCTCAGATCTCTACGCAGGCACACATGAATGCACGTACATTTCCAGAAATAACCTCCCAAAAATCAACCAAATTCCAAGAAATCCAAACATGGCAATGCTTGCACATACATGTGATTATGCGCAGAGGTCCACCCTACCAGCCAACCTCAGATCTCTACGCAGGCAACATGAATGCACGTACATTTCCAGAAATAACCTCCCAAAAATCAACCAAATTCCAAGAAATCCAAACATGGCAATGCTTGCACATACATGTGATTATGCGCAGAGGTCCACCCTACCAGCCAACCTCAGATCTCTACGCAGGCACACATGAATGCACGTACATTTCCAGAAATAACCTCCAAAAATCAACCAAATTCCAAGAAATCCAAACATGGCAATGCTTGCACATACATGTGATTATGCGCAGAGGTCCACCCTACCAGCCAACCTCAGATCTCTACGCAGGCACACATGAATGCACGTACATTTCCAATCCAGAAATAACCTCCCAAAATCAACCAAATTCCAAGAAATCCAAACATGGCAATGCTTGCACATACATGTGATTATGCGCAGAGGTCCACCCTACCAGCCAACCTCAGATCTCTACGCAGGCACACATGAATGCACGTACATTTCCAGAAATAACCTCCCAAAATCAACCAAATTCCAAGAAATCCAAACATGGCAATGCTTGCACATACATGTGATTATGCGCAGAGGTCCACCCTACCAGCCAACCTCAGATCTCTACACAGGCACACATGAATGCACGTACATTTACACACATAGAAATAACCTCCCAAAAATCAACCAAATTCCAAGAAATCCAAACATGGCAATGCTTGCACATACATGTGATTATGCGCAGAGGTCCACCCTACCAGCCAACCTCAGATCTCTACGCAGGCACACATGAATGCACGTACATTTCACATCCAGAAATAACCTCCCAAAAATCAACCAAATTCCAAGAAATCCAAACATGGCAATGCTTGCACATACATGTGATTATGCGCAGAGGTCCACCCTACCAGCCAACCTCAGATCTCTACGCAGGCACACATGAATGCACGTACATTTCCAGAAATAACCTCCCAAAAATCAACCAAATTCCAAGAAATCCAAACATGGCAATGCTTGCACATACATGTGATTATGCGCAGAGGTCCACCCTACCAGCCAACCTCAGATCTCTACGCAGGCACACATGAATGCACGTACATTTCCAGAGAAATAACCTCCCAAAAATCAACCAAATTCCAAGAAATCCAAACATGGCAATGCTTGCACATACATGTGATTATGCGCAGAGGTCCACCCTACCAGCCAACCTCAGATCTCTACGCAGGCACACATGAATGCACGTACATTTCCAGAAATAACCTCCCAAAAATCAACCAAATTCCAAGAAATCCAAACATGGCAATGCTTGCACATACATGTGATTATGCGCAGAGGTCCACCCTACCAGCCAACCTCAGATCTCTACGCAGGCACACATGAATGCACGTACATTTCCAGAAATAACCTCCCAAAAATCAACCAAATTCCAAGAAATCCAAACATGGCAATGCTTGCACATACATGTGATTATGCGCAGAGGTCCACCCTACCAGCCAACCTCAGATCTCTACGCAGACACATGAATGCACGTACATTTCCAGAAATAACCTCCCAAAAATCAACCAAATTCCAAGAAATCCAAACATGGCAATGCTTGCACATACATGTGATTATGCGCAGAGGTCCACCCTACCAGCCAACCTCAGATCTCTACGCAGGCACACATGAATGCACGTACATTTCCAGAAATAACCTCCCAAAAATCAACCAAATTCCAAGAAATCCAAACATGGCAATGCTTGCACATACATGTGATTATGCGCAGAGGTCCACCCTACCAGCCAACCTCAGATCTCTACGCAGGCACACATGAATGCACGTACATTTCCAGAAATAACCTCCCAAAAATCAACCAAATTCCAAGAAATCCAAACATGGCAATGCTTGCACATACATGTGATTATGCGCAGAGGTCCACCCTACCAGCCAACCTCAGATCTCTACGCAGGCACACATGAATGCACGTACATTTCCAGAAATAACCTCCCAAAAATCAACCAAATTCCAAGAAATCCAAACATGGCAATGCTTGCACATACATGTGATTATGCGCAGAGGTCCACCCTACCAGCCAACCTCAGATCTCTACGCAGGCACACATGAATGCACGTACATTTCCAGAAATAACCTCCCAAAAATCAACCAAATTCCAAGAAATCCAAACATGGCAATGCTTGCACATACATGTGATTATGCGCAGAGGTCCACCCTACCAGCCAACCTCAGATCTCTACGCAGGCACACATGAATGCACGTACATTTCACACATCCAGAAATAACCTCCCAAAATCAACCAAATTCCAAGAAATCCAAACATGGCAATGCTTGCACATACATGTGATTATGCGCAGAGGTCCACCCTACCAGCCAACCTCAGATCTCTACGCAGGCACACATGAATGCACGTACATTTCACAGAAATAACCTCCCAAAAATCAACCAAATTCCAAGAAATCCAAACATGGCAATGCTTGCACATACATGTGATTATGCGCAGAGGTCCACCCTACCAGCCAACCTCAGATCTCTACGCAGGCACACATGAATGCACGTACATTTCCAGAAATAACCTCCCAAAAATCAACCAAATTCCAAGAAATCCAAACATGGCAATGCTTGCACATACATGTGATTATGCGCAGAGGTCCACCCTACCAGCCAACCTCAGATCTCTACGCAGGCACACATGAATGCACGTACATTTCCAGAAATAACCTCCCAAAAATCAACCAAATTCCAAGAAATCCAAACATGGCAATGCTTGCACATACATGTGATTATGCGCAGAGGTCCACCCTACCAGCCAACCTCAGATCTCTACGCAGGCACACATGAATGCACGTACATTTCCAGAAATAACCTCCCAAAAATCAACCAAATTCCAAGAAATCCAAACATGGCAAATGCTTGCACATACATGTGATTATGCGCAGAGGTCCACCCTACCAGCCAACCTCAGATCTCTACGCAGGCACACATGAATGCACGTACATTTCCAGAAATAACCTCCCAAAATCAACCAAATTCCAAGAAATCCAAACATGGCAATGCTTGCACATACATGTGATTATGCGCAGAGGTCCACCCTACCAGCCAACCTCAGATCTCTACGCAGGCACACATGAATGCACGTACATTTCCAGAAATAACCTCCCAAAATCAACCAAATTCCAAGAAATCCAAACATGGCAATGCTTGCACATACATGTGATTATGCGCAGAGGTCCACCCTACCAGCCAACCTCAGATCTCTACGCAGGCACACATGAATGCACGTACATTTCCACATACATGTGAATACCTCCCAAAAATCAACCAAATTCCAAGAAATCCAAACATGGCAATGCTTGCACATACATGTGATTATGCGCAGAGGTCCACCCTACCAGCCAACCTCAGATCTCTACGCAGGCACACATGAATGCACGTACATTTCCAGAAATAACCTCCCAAAAATCAACCAAATTCCAAGAAATCCAAACATGGCAATGCTTGCACATACATGTGATTATGCGCAGAGGTCCACCCTACCAGCCAACCTCAGATCTCTACGCAGGCACACATGAATGCACGTACATTTCCAGAAATAACCTCCCAAAAATCAACCAAATTCCAAGAAATCCAAACATGGCAATGCTTGCACATACATGTGATTATGCGCAGAGGTCCACCCTACCAGCCAACCTCAGATCTCTACGCAGGCACACATGAATGCACGTACATTTCCAGAAATAACCTCCCAAAATCAACCAAATTCCAAGAAATCCAAACATGCAATGCTTGCACATACATGTGATTATGCGCAGAGGTCCACCCTACCAGCCAACCTCAGATCTCTACGCAGGCACACATGAATGCACGTACATTTCCAGAAATAACCTCCCAAAATCAACCAAATTCCAAGAAATCCAAACATGGCAATGCTTGCACATACATGTGATTATGCGCAGAGGTCCACCCTACCAGCCAACCTCAGATCTCTACGCAGGCACACATGAATGCACGTACATTTCAGACAATGAACCTCCCAAAAATCAACCAAATTCCAAGAAATCCAAACATGGCAATGCTTGCACATACATGTGATTATGCGCAGAGGTCCACCCTACCAGCCAACCTCAGATCTCTACGCAGCACACATGAATGCACGTACATTTCCAGAAATAACCTCCCAAAAATCAACCAAATTCCAAGAAATCCAAACATGGCAATGCTTGCACATACATGTGATTATGCGCAGAGGTCCACCCTACCAGCCAACCTCAGATCTCTACGCAGGCACACATGAATGCACGTACATTTCCAGAAATAACCTCCCAAAAATCAACCAAATTCCAAGAAATCCAAACATGGCAATGCTTGCACATACATGTGATTATGCGCAGAGGTCCACCCTACCAGCCAACCTCAGATCTCTACGCAGGCACACATGAATGCACGTACATTTCCAGAAATAACCTCCCAAAAATCAACCAAATTCCAAGAAATCCAAACATGGCAATGCTTGCACATACATGTGATTATGCGCAGAGGTCCACCCTACCAGCCAACCTCAGATCTCTACGCAGGCACACATGAATGCACGTACATTTCCATCCAGAAATAACCTCCCAAAAATCAACCAAATTCCAAGAAATCCAAACATGGCAATGCTTGCACATACATGTGATTATGCGCAGAGGTCCACCCTACCAGCCAACCTCAGATCTCTACGCAGGCACACATGAATGCACGTACATTTCCAGAAATAACCTCCCAAAAATCAACCAAATTCCAAGAAATCCAAACATGGCAATGCTTGCACATACATGTGATTATGCGCAGAGGTCCACCCTACCAGCCAACCTCAGATCTCTACGCAGGCACACATGAATGCACGTACATTTCCAAAATAACCTCCCAAAAATCAACCAAATTCCAAGAAATCCAAACATGGCAATGCTTGCACATACATGTGATTATGCGCAGAGGTCCACCCTACCAGCCAACCTCAGATCTCTACGCAGGCACACATGAATGCACGTACATTTAAAGAAATAACCTCCCAAAAATCAACCAAATTCCAAGAAATCCAAACATGGCAATGCTTGCACATACATGTGATTATGCGCAGAGGTCCACCCTACCAGCCAACCTCAGATCTCTACGCAGGCACACATGAATGCACGTACATTTCCAGAAATAACCTCCAAAATCAACCAAATTCCAAGAAATCCAAACATGGCAATGCTTGCACATACATGTGATTATGCGCAGAGGTCCACCCTACCAGCCAACCTCAGATCTCTACGCAGGCACACATGAATGCACGTACATTTACACAGAAATAACCTCCCAAAAATCAACCAAATTCCAAGAAATCCAAACATGGCAATGCTTGCACATACATGTGATTATGCGCAGAGGTCCACCCTACCAGCCAACCTCAGATCTCTACGCAGGCACACATGAATGCACGTAATTCCATCCAGAAATAACCTCCCAAAATCAACCAAATTCCAAGAAATCCAAACATGGCAATGCTTGCACATACATGTGATTATGCGCAGAGGTCCACCCTACCAGCCAACCTCAGATCTCTACGCAGGCACATGAATGCACGTACATTTCCAGAAATAACCTCCCAAAAATCAACCAAATTCCAAGAAATCCAAACATGGCAATGCTTGCACATACATGTGATTATGCGCAGAGGTCCACCCTACCAGCCAACCTCAGATCTCTACGCAGGCACACATGAATGCACGTACATTTACCACATCCAAATACCTCCAAAAAATCAACCAAATTCCAAGAAATCCAAACATGGCAATGCTTGCACATACATGTGATTATGCGCAGAGGTCCACCCTACCAGCCAACCTCAGATCTCTACGCAGGCACACATGAATGCACGTACATTTCCAGAAATAACCTCCCAAAAATCACCAAATTCCAAGAAATCCAAACATGGCAATGCTTGCACATACATGTGATTATGCGCAGAGGTCCACCCTACCAGCCAACCTCAGATCTCTACGCAGGCACACATGAATGCACGTACATTTCCAGAAATAACTCCCAAAAATCAACCAAATTCCAAGAAATCCAAACATGGCAATGCTTGCACATACATGTGATTATGCGCAGAGGTCCACCCTACCAGCCAACCTCAGATCTCTACGCAGGCACACATGAATGCACGTACATTTACACACATCCAAAAAACCTCCCAAAAATCAACAAATTC
>NW_020328935.1:0-13435 GCF_001858045.2 Oreochromis niloticus | reverse complement strand
ATTCCAAGAAATCCAAACATGGCAATGCGCTTGCACATAACATGTGATTATGCGCAGAGGTCCACCCTACCAGCCAACCTCAGATCTCTACGCAGGCACACATGAATGCACGAACATCCAGAAATAACCTCCAAAAATCAACCAAATTCCAAGAAATCCAAACATGGCAATGCTTGCACATACATGTGATTATGCGCAGAGGTCCACCCTACCAGCCAACCTCAGATCTCTACGCAGGCACACATGAATGCACGTACATTTCCAGAAATAACCTCCCAAAAATCAACCAAATTCCAAGAAATCCAAACATGGCAATGCTTGCACATACATGTGATTATGCGCAGAGGTCCACCCTACCAGCCAACCTCAGATCTCTACGCAGGCACACATGAATGCACGTACATTTACACACATCCAGAATAACCTCCCAAAAATCAACCAAATTCCAAGAAATCCAAACATGGCAATGCTTGCACATACATGTGATTATGCGCAGAGGTCCACCTCTACCAGCAACCTCAGATCTCTACGCAGGCACACATGAATGCACGTACATTTCCAGAAATAACCTCCCAAAATCAACCAAATTCCAAGAAATCCAAACATGGCAATGCTTGCACATACATGTGATTATGCGCAGAGGTCCACCCTACCAGCCAACCTCAGATCTATACCAGGCAACACATGAATGCACGTACATTTAAGAAATAACTCCCAAAAATCAACCAAATTCCAAGAAATCCAAACATGGCAATGCTTGCACAACATGTGATTATGCGCAGAGGTCCACCCTACAGCCAACCTCAGATTCTAGCAGGCACACATGAATGCACGTACATTTCCAGAAATAACCTCCCAAAAATCACCAAATTCCAAAGAATCCAAACATGGCAATGCTTGCACATACATGTGATTATGCGCAGAGGTCCACCCTACCAGCCAACCTCATCTCTACGCAGGCACACATGAATGCACGTACATTTCCAGAAATAACCTCCCAAAAATCAACCAAATTCCAAGAAATCCAAACATGGCAATGCTTGCACATACATGTGATTATGCGCAGAGGTCCACCCTACCAGCCAACCTCAGATCTCTACGCAGGCACACATGAATGCACGTACATTTCCAAGAAATATCCCAAAAATCAACCAAATTCCAAGAAATCCAAACATGGCAATGCTTGCACATACATGTGATTATGCGCAGAGGTCCACCTACCAGCCAACCTCAGATCTCTACGCAGGCACACATGAATGCACGTACATTTCCAGAAATAACCTCCAAAAATCAACCAAATTCCAAGAAATCCAAACATGGCAATGCTTGCACATACATGTGATTATGCGCAGAGGTCCACCTACCAGCCAACCTCAGATCTCTACGCAGGCACACATGAATGCACGTACATTTCCAGAATAACCTCCCAAAAATCAACCAAATTCCAAGAAATCCAAACATGGCAATGCTTGCACATACATGTGATTATGCGCAGAGGTCCACCCTACCAGCCAACCTCAGATCTCTACGCAGGCACACATGAATGCACGTACATTTCACAGAAATAACCTCCCAAAAATCAACCAAATTCCAAGAAATCCAAACATGGCAATGCTTGCACATACATGTGATTATGCGCAGAGGTCCACCCTACCAGCCAACTCAGATCTCTACGCAGGCACACATGAATGCACGTACATTTCCAGAAATAACCTCCCAAAAATCAACCAAATTCCAAGAAATCCAAACATGGCAATGCTTGCACATACATGTGATTATGCGCAGAGGTCCACCCTACCAGCCAACCTCAGATCTCTACGCAGGCACACATGAATGCACGTACATTTCCAGAAATAACCTCCCAAAAATCAACCAAATTCCAAGAAATCCAAACATGGCAATGCTTGCACATACATGTGATTATGCGCAGAGGTCCACCCTACCAGCCAACCTCAGATCTCTACGCAGGCACACATGAATGCACGTACATTTCCAGAAATAACCTCCCAAAAATCAACCAAATTCCAAGAAATCCAAACATGGCAATGCTTGCACATACATGTGATTATGCGCAGAGGTCCACCCTACCAGCCAACCTCAGATCTCTACGCAGGCACACATGAATGCACGTACATTTCACACATCCAGAAATAACCTCCCAAAAATCAACCAAATTCCAAGAAATCCAAACATGGCAATGCTTGCACATACATGTGATTATGCGCAGAGGTCCACCCTACCAGCCAACCTCAGATCTCTACGCAGGCACACATGAATGCACGTACATTTCCAGAAATAACCTCCCAAAAATCAACCAAATTCCAAGAAAACATGGCAATGCTTGCACATACATGTGATTATGCGCAGAGGTCCACCCTACCAGCCAACCTCAGATCTCTACGCAGGCACACATGAATGCACGTACATTTCCAGAAATAACCTCCCAAAAATCAACCAAATTCCAAGAAATCCAAACATGGCAATGCTTGCACATACATGTGATTATGCGCAGAGGTCCACCCTACCAGCCAACCTCAGATCTCTACGCAGGCACACATGAATGCACGTACATTTCCAGAAATAACCTCCCAAAAATCAACCAAATTCCAAGAAATCCAAACATGGCAATGCTTGCACATACATGTGATTATGCGCAGAGGTCCACCCTACCAGCCAACCTCAGATCTCTACGCAGGCACACATGAATGCACGTACATTTCCAGAAATAACCTCCCAAAAATCAACCAAATTCCAAGAAATCCAAACATGGCAATGCTTGCACATACATGTGATTATGCGCAGAGGTCCACCCTACCAGCCAACCTCAGATCTCTACGCAGGCACACATGAATGCACGTACATTTCCAGAAATAACCTCCCAAAAATCAACCAAATTCCAAGAAATCCAAACATGGCAATGCTTGCACATACATGTGATTATGCGCAGAGGTCCACCCTACCAGCCAACCTCAGATCTCTACGCAGGCACACATGAATGCACGTACATTTCCAGAAATAACCTCCCAAAAATCAACCAAATTCCAAGAAATCCAAACATGGCAATGCTTGCACATACATGTGATTATGCGCAGAGGTCCACCCTACCAGCCAACCTCAGATCTCTACGCAGGCACACATGAATGCACGTACATTTCCAGAAATAACCTCCCAAAAATCAACCAAATTCCAAGAAATCCAAACATGGCAATGCTTGCACATACATGTGATTATGCGCAGAGGTCCACCCTACCAGCCAACCTCAGATCTCTACGCAGGCACACATGAATGCACGTACATTTCCAGAAATAACCTCCCAAAAATCAACCAAATTCCAAGAAATCCAAACATGGCAATGCTTGCACATACATGTGATTATGCGCAGAGGTCCACCCTACCAGCCAACCTCAGATCTCTACGCAGGCACACATGAATGCACGTACATTTCCAGAAATAACCTCCCAAAAATCAACCAAATTCCAAGAAATCCAAACATGGCAATGCTTGCACATACATGTGATTATGCGCAGAGGTCCACCCTACCAGCCAACCTCAGATCTCTACGCAGGCACACATGAATGCACGTACATTTCCAGAAATAACCTCCCAAAAATCAACCAAATTCCAAGAAATCCAAACATGGCAATGCTTGCACATACATGTGATTATGCGCAGAGGTCCACCCTACCAGCCAACCTCAGATCTCTACGCAGGCACACATGAATGCACGTACATTTCCAGAAATAACCTCCCAAAAATCAACCAAATTCCAAGAAATCCAAACATGGCAATGCTTGCACATACATGTGATTATGCGCAGAGGTCCACCCTACCAGCCAACCTCAGATCTCTACGCAGGCACACATGAATGCACGTACATTTCCAGAAATAACCTCCCAAAAATCAACCAAATTCCAAGAAATCCAAACATGGCAATGCTTGCACATACATGTGATTATGCGCAGAGGTCCACCCTACCAGCCAACCTCAGATCTCTACGCAGGCACACATGAATGCACGTACATTTCCAGAAATAACCTCCCAAAAATCAACCAAATTCCAAGAAATCCAAACATGGCAATGCTTGCACATACATGTGATTATGCGCAGAGGTCCACCCTACCAGCCAACCTCAGATCTCTACGCAGGCACACATGAATGCACGTACATTTCCAGAAATAACCTCCCAAAAATCAACCAAATTCCAAGAAATCCAAACATGGCAATGCTTGCACATACATGTGATTATGCGCAGAGGTCCACCCTACCAGCCAACCTCAGATCTCTACGCAGGCACACATGAATGCACGTACATTTCCAGAAATAACCTCCCAAAAATCAACCAAATTCCAAGAAATCCAAACATGGCAATGCTTGCACATACATGTGATTATGCGCAGAGGTCCACCCTACCAGCCAACCTCAGATCTCTACGCAGGCACACATGAATGCACGTACATTTCCAGAAATAACCTCCCAAAAATCAACCAAATTCCAAGAAATCCAAACATGGCAATGCTTGCACATACATGTGATTATGCGCAGAGGTCCACCCTACCAGCCAACCTCAGATCTCTACGCAGGCACACATGAATGCACGTACATTTCCAGAAATAACCTCCCAAAAATCAACCAAATTCCAAGAAATCCAAACATGGCAATGCTTGCACATACATGTGATTATGCGCAGAGGTCCACCCTACCAGCCAACCTCAGATCTCTACGCAGGCACACATGAATGCACGTACATTTCCAGAAATAACCTCCCAAAAATCAACCAAATTCCAAGAAATCCAAACATGGCAATGCTTGCACATACATGTGATTATGCGCAGAGGTCCACCCTACCAGCCAACCTCAGATCTCTACGCAGGCACACATGAATGCACGTACATTTCCAGAAATAACCTCCCAAAAATCAACCAAATTCCAAGAAATCCAAACATGGCAATGCTTGCACATACATGTGATTATGCGCAGAGGTCCACCCTACCAGCCAACCTCAGATCTCTACGCAGGCACACATGAATGCACGTACATTTCCAGAAATAACCTCCCAAAAATCAACCAAATTCCAAGAAATCCAAACATGGCAATGCTTGCACATACATGTGATTATGCGCAGAGGTCCACCCTACCAGCCAACCTCAGATCTCTACGCAGGCACACATGAATGCACGTACATTTCCAGAAATAACCTCCCAAAAATCAACCAAATTCCAAGAAATCCAAACATGGCAATGCTTGCACATACATGTGATTATGCGCAGAGGTCCACCCTACCAGCCAACCTCAGATCTCTACGCAGGCACACATGAATGCACGTACATTTCCAGAAATAACCTCCCAAAAATCAACCAAATTCCAAGAAATCCAAACATGGCAATGCTTGCACATACATGTGATTATGCGCAGAGGTCCACCCTACCAGCCAACCTCAGATCTCTACGCAGGCACACATGAATGCACGTACATTTCCAGAAATAACCTCCCAAAAATCAACCAAATTCCAAGAAATCCAAACATGGCAATGCTTGCACATACATGTGATTATGCGCAGAGGTCCACCCTACCAGCCAACCTCAGATCTCTACGCAGGCACACATGAATGCACGTACATTTCCAGAAATAACCTCCCAAAAATCAACCAAATTCCAAGAAATCCAAACATGGCAATGCTTGCACATACATGTGATTATGCGCAGAGGTCCACCCTACCAGCCAACCTCAGATCTCTACGCAGGCACACATGAATGCACGTACATTTCCAGAAATAACCTCCCAAAAATCAACCAAATTCCAAGAAATCCAAACATGGCAATGCTTGCACATACATGTGATTATGCGCAGAGGTCCACCCTACCAGCCAACCTCAGATCTCTACGCAGGCACACATGAATGCACGTACATTTCCAGAAATAACCTCCCAAAAATCAACCAAATTCCAAGAAATCCAAACATGGCAATGCTTGCACATACATGTGATTATGCGCAGAGGTCCACCCTACCAGCCAACCTCAGATCTCTACGCAGGCACACATGAATGCACGTACATTTCCAGAAATAACCTCCCAAAAATCAACCAAATTCCAAGAAATCCAAACATGGCAATGCTTGCACATACATGTGATTATGCGCAGAGGTCCACCCTACCAGCCAACCTCAGATCTCTACGCAGGCACACATGAATGCACGTACATTTCCAGAAATAACCTCCCAAAAATCAACCAAATTCCAAGAAATCCAAACATGGCAATGCTTGCACATACATGTGATTATGCGCAGAGGTCCACCCTACCAGCCAACCTCAGATCTCTACGCAGGCACACATGAATGCACGTACATTTCCAGAAATAACCTCCCAAAAATCAACCAAATTCCAAGAAATCCAAACATGGCAATGCTTGCACATACATGTGATTATGCGCAGAGGTCCACCCTACCAGCCAACCTCAGATCTCTACGCAGGCACACATGAATGCACGTACATTTCCAGAAATAACCTCCCAAAAATCAACCAAATTCCAAGAAATCCAAACATGGCAATGCTTGCACATACATGTGATTATGCGCAGAGGTCCACCCTACCAGCCAACCTCAGATCTCTACGCAGGCACACATGAATGCACGTACATTTCCAGAAATAACCTCCCAAAAATCAACCAAATTCCAAGAAATCCAAACATGGCAATGCTTGCACATACATGTGATTATGCGCAGAGGTCCACCCTACCAGCCAACCTCAGATCTCTACGCAGGCACACATGAATGCACGTACATTTCCAGAAATAACCTCCCAAAAATCAACCAAATTCCAAGAAATCCAAACATGGCAATGCTTGCACATACATGTGATTATGCGCAGAGGTCCACCCTACCAGCCAACCTCAGATCTCTACGCAGGCACACATGAATGCACGTACATTTCCAGAAATAACCTCCCAAAAATCAACCAAATTCCAAGAAATCCAAACATGGCAATGCTTGCACATACATGTGATTATGCGCAGAGGTCCACCCTACCAGCCAACCTCAGATCTCTACGCAGGCACACATGAATGCACGTACATTTCCAGAAATAACCTCCCAAAAATCAACCAAATTCCAAGAAATCCAAACATGGCAATGCTTGCACATACATGTGATTATGCGCAGAGGTCCACCCTACCAGCCAACCTCAGATCTCTACGCAGGCACACATGAATGCACGTACATTTCCAGAAATAACCTCCCAAAAATCAACCAAATTCCAAGAAATCCAAACATGGCAATGCTTGCACATACATGTGATTATGCGCAGAGGTCCACCCTACCAGCCAACCTCAGATCTCTACGCAGGCACACATGAATGCACGTACATTTCCAGAAATAACCTCCCAAAAATCAACCAAATTCCAAGAAATCCAAACATGGCAATGCTTGCACATACATGTGATTATGCGCAGAGGTCCACCCTACCAGCCAACCTCAGATCTCTACGCAGGCACACATGAATGCACGTACATTTCCAGAAATAACCTCCCAAAAATCAACCAAATTCCAAGAAATCCAAACATGGCAATGCTTGCACATACATGTGATTATGCGCAGAGGTCCACCCTACCAGCCAACCTCAGATCTCTACGCAGGCACACATGAATGCACGTACATTTCCAGAAATAACCTCCCAAAAATCAACCAAATTCCAAGAAATCCAAACATGGCAATGCTTGCACATACATGTGATTATGCGCAGAGGTCCACCCTACCAGCCAACCTCAGATCTCTACGCAGGCACACATGAATGCACGTACATTTCCAGAAATAACCTCCCAAAAATCAACCAAATTCCAAGAAATCCAAACATGGCAATGCTTGCACATACATGTGATTATGCGCAGAGGTCCACCCTACCAGCCAACCTCAGATCTCTACGCAGGCACACATGAATGCACGTACATTTCCAGAAATAACCTCCCAAAAATCAACCAAATTCCAAGAAATCCAAACATGGCAATGCTTGCACATACATGTGATTATGCGCAGAGGTCCACCCTACCAGCCAACCTCAGATCTCTACGCAGGCACACATGAATGCACGTACATTTCCAGAAATAACCTCCCAAAAATCAACCAAATTCCAAGAAATCCAAACATGGCAATGCTTGCACATACATGTGATTATGCGCAGAGGTCCACCCTACCAGCCAACCTCAGATCTCTACGCAGGCACACATGAATGCACGTACATTTCCAGAAATAACCTCCCAAAAATCAACCAAATTCCAAGAAATCCAAACATGGCAATGCTTGCACATACATGTGATTATGCGCAGAGGTCCACCCTACCAGCCAACCTCAGATCTCTACGCAGGCACACATGAATGCACGTACATTTCCAGAAATAACCTCCCAAAAATCAACCAAATTCCAAGAAATCCAAACATGGCAATGCTTGCACATACATGTGATTATGCGCAGAGGTCCACCCTACCAGCCAACCTCAGATCTCTACGCAGGCACACATGAATGCACGTACATTTCCAGAAATAACCTCCCAAAAATCAACCAAATTCCAAGAAATCCAAACATGGCAATGCTTGCACATACATGTGATTATGCGCAGAGGTCCACCCTACCAGCCAACCTCAGATCTCTACGCAGGCACACATGAATGCACGTACATTTCCAGAAATAACCTCCCAAAAATCAACCAAATTCCAAGAAATCCAAACATGGCAATGCTTGCACATACATGTGATTATGCGCAGAGGTCCACCCTACCAGCCAACCTCAGATCTCTACGCAGGCACACATGAATGCACGTACATTTCCAGAAATAACCTCCCAAAAATCAACCAAATTCCAAGAAATCCAAACATGGCAATGCTTGCACATACATGTGATTATGCGCAGAGGTCCACCCTACCAGCCAACCTCAGATCTCTACGCAGGCACACATGAATGCACGTACATTTCCAGAAATAACCTCCCAAAAATCAACCAAATTCCAAGAAATCCAAACATGGCAATGCTTGCACATACATGTGATTATGCGCAGAGGTCCACCCTACCAGCCAACCTCAGATCTCTACGCAGGCACACATGAATGCACGTACATTTCCAGAAATAACCTCCCAAAAATCAACCAAATTCCAAGAAATCCAAACATGGCAATGCTTGCACATACATGTGATTATGCGCAGAGGTCCACCCTACCAGCCAACCTCAGATCTCTACGCAGGCACACATGAATGCACGTACATTTCCAGAAATAACCTCCCAAAAATCAACCAAATTCCAAGAAATCCAAACATGGCAATGCTTGCACATACATGTGATTATGCGCAGAGGTCCACCCTACCAGCCAACCTCAGATCTCTACGCAGGCACACATGAATGCACGTACATTTCCAGAAATAACCTCCCAAAAATCAACCAAATTCCAAGAAATCCAAACATGGCAATGCTTGCACATACATGTGATTATGCGCAGAGGTCCACCCTACCAGCCAACCTCAGATCTCTACGCAGGCACACATGAATGCACGTACATTTCCAGAAATAACCTCCCAAAAATCAACCAAATTCCAAGAAATCCAAACATGGCAATGCTTGCACATACATGTGATTATGCGCAGAGGTCCACCCTACCAGCCAACCTCAGATCTCTACGCAGGCACACATGAATGCACGTACATTTACACACCAGAAATAACCTCCCAAAAATCAACCAAATTCCAAGAAATCCAAACATGGCAATGCTTGCACATACATGTGATTATGCGCAGAGGTCCACCCTACCAGCCAACCTCAGATCTCTACGCAGGCACACATGAATGCACGTACATTTCCAGAAATAACCTCCCAAAAATCAACCAAATTCCAAGAAATCCAAACATGGCAATGCTTGCACATACATGTGATTATGCGCAGAGGTCCACCCTACCAGCCAACCTCAGATCTCTACGCAGGCACACATGAATGCACGTACATTTCCAGAAATAACCTCCCAAAAATCAACCAAATTCCAAGAAATCCAAACATGGCAATGCTTGCACATACATGTGATTATGCGCAGAGGTCCACCCTACCAGCCAACCTCAGATCTCTACGCAGGCACACATGAATGCACGTACATTTCCAGAAATAACCTCCCAAAAATCAACCAAATTCCAAGAAATCCAAACATGGCAATGCTTGCACATACATGTGATTATGCGCAGAGGTCCACCCTACCAGCCAACCTCAGATCTCTACGCAGGCACACATGAATGCACGTACATTTCCAGAAATAACCTCCCAAAAATCAACCAAATTCCAAGAAATCCAAACATGGCAATGCTTGCACATACATGTGATTATGCGCAGAGGTCCACCCTACCAGCCAACCTCAGATCTCTACGCAGGCACACATGAATGCACGTACATTTCCAGAAATAACCTCCCAAAAATCAACCAAATTCCAAGAAATCCAAACATGGCAATGCTTGCACATACATGTGATTATGCGCAGAGGTCCACCCTACCAGCCAACCTCAGATCTCTACGCAGGCACACATGAATGCACGTACATTTCCAGAAATAACCTCCCAAAAATCAACCAAATTCCAAGAAATCCAAACATGGCAATGCTTGCACATACATGTGATTATGCGCAGAGGTCCACCCTACCAGCCAACCTCAGATCTCTACGCAGGCACACATGAATGCACGTACATTTCCAGAAATAACCTCCCAAAAATCAACCAAATTCCAAGAAATCCAAACATGGCAATGCTTGCACATACATGTGATTATGCGCAGAGGTCCACCCTACCAGCCAACCTCAGATCTCTACGCAGGCACACATGAATGCACGTACATTTCCAGAAATAACCTCCCAAAAATCAACCAAATTCCAAGAAATCCAAACATGGCAATGCTTGCACATACATGTGATTATGCGCAGAGGTCCACCCTACCAGCCAACCTCAGATCTCTACGCAGGCACACATGAATGCACGTACATTTCCAGAAATAACCTCCCAAAAATCAACCAAATTCCAAGAAATCCAAACATGGCAATGCTTGCACATACATGTGATTATGCGCAGAGGTCCACCCTACCAGCCAACCTCAGATCTCTACGCAGGCACACATGAATGCACGTACATTTCCAGAAATAACCTCCCAAAAATCAACCAAATTCCAAGAAATCCAAACATGGCAATGCTTGCACATACATGTGATTATGCGCAGAGGTCCACCCTACCAGCCAACCTCAGATCTCTACGCAGGCACACATGAATGCACGTACATTTCCAGAAATAACCTCCCAAAAATCAACCAAATTCCAAGAAATCCAAACATGGCAATGCTTGCACATACATGTGATTATGCGCAGAGGTCCACCCTACCAGCCAACCTCAGATCTCTACGCAGGCACACATGAATGCACGTACATTTCCAGAAATAACCTCCCAAAAATCAACCAAATTCCAAGAAATCCAAACATGGCAATGCTTGCACATACATGTGATTATGCGCAGAGGTCCACCCTACCAGCCAACCTCAGATCTCTACGCAGGCACACATGAATGCACGTACATTTCACACATCCAGAAATAACCTCCCAAAAATCAACCAAATTCCAAGAAATCCAAACATGGCAATGCTTGCACATACATGTGATTATGCGCAGAGGTCCACCCTACCAGCCAACCTCAGATCTCTACGCAGGCACACATGAATGCACGTACATTTCCAGAAATAACCTCCCAAAAATCAACCAAATTCCAAGAAATCCAAACATGGCAATGCTTGCACATACATGTGATTATGCGCAGAGGTCCACCCTACCAGCCAACCTCAGATCTCTACGCAGGCACACATGAATGCACGTACATTTCCAGAAATAACCTCCCAAAAATCAACCAAATTCCAAGAAATCCAAACATGGCAATGCTTGCACATACATGTGATTATGCGCAGAGGTCCACCCTACCAGCCAACCTCAGATCTCTACGCAGGCACACATGAATGCACGTACATTTCCAGAAATAACCTCCCAAAAATCAACCAAATTCCAAGAAATCCAAACATGGCAATGCTTGCACATACATGTGATTATGCGCAGAGGTCCACCCTACCAGCCAACCTCAGATCTCTACGCAGGCACACATGAATGCACGTACATTTCCAGAAATAACCTCCCAAAAATCAACCAAATTCCAAGAAATCCAAACATGGCAATGCTTGCACATACATGTGATTATGCGCAGAGGTCCACCCTACCAGCCAACCTCAGATCTCTACGCAGGCACACATGAATGCACGTACATTTCCAGAAATAACCTCCCAAAAATCAACCAAATTCCAAGAAATCCAAACATGGCAATGCTTGCACATACATGTGATTATGCGCAGAGGTCCACCCTACCAGCCAACCTCAGATCTCTACGCAGGCACACATGAATGCACGTACATTTACACACATCCAGAAATAACCTCCCAAAAATCAACCAAATTCCAAGAAATCCAAACATGGCAATGCTTGCACATACATGTGATTATGCGCAGAGGTCCACCCTACCAGCCAACCTCAGATCTCTACGCAGGCACACATGAATGCACGTACATTTCCAGAAATAACCTCCCAAAAATCAACCAAATTCCAAGAAATCCAAACATGGCAATGCTTGCACATACATGTGATTATGCGCAGAGGTCCACCCTACCAGCCAACCTCAGATCTCTACGCAGGCACACATGAATGCACGTACATTTACACACATCCAGAAATAACCTCCCAAAAATCAACCAAATTCCAAGAAATCCAAACATGGCAATGCTTGCACATACATGTGATTATGCGCAGAGGTCCACCCTACCAGCCAACCTCAGATCTCTACGCAGGCACACATGAATGCACGTACATTTCCAGAAATAACCTCCCAAAAATCAACCAAATTCCAAGAAATCCAAACATGGCAATGCTTGCACATACATGTGATTATGCGCAGAGGTCCACCCTACCAGCCAACCTCAGATCTCTACGCAGGCACACATGAATGCACGTACATTTTCCAGAAATAACCTCCCAAAAATCAACCAAATTCCAAGAAATCCAAACATGGCAATGCTTGCACATACATGTGATTATGCGCAGAGGTCCACCCTACCAGCCAACCTCAGATCTCTACGCAGGCACACATGAATGCACGTACATTTCCAGAAATAACCTCCCAAAAATCAACCAATTCCAAGAAATCCAACATGGCAATGCTTGCACATACATGTGATTATGCGCAGAGGTCCACCCTACCAGCCAACCTCAGATCTCTACGCAGGCACACATGAATGCACGTACATTTCCAGAAATAACCCCCAAAAATCAACCAATTCCAAGAAATCCAAAATGGCAATGCTTGCACATACATGTGATTATGCGCAGAGGTCCACCCTACCAGCCAACCTC
>NW_020328934.1:0-26789 GCF_001858045.2 Oreochromis niloticus | reverse complement strand
CACACATGAATGCACGTACATTTCCAGAAATAACCTCCAAAAATCAACCAAAATTCCAAGAAATCCAAACATGGCAATGCTTGCACATACATGTGATTATGCGCAGAGGTCCACCCTACCAGCCAACCTCAGATCTCTACGCAGGCACACATGAATGCACGTACATTTCCACAAATAACTCCAAAATCAACCAAATTCCAAGAATCCAAACATGGCAATGCTTGCACATACATGTGATTATGCGCAGAGGTCCACCCTACCAGCCAACCTCAGATCTCTACGCAGGCACACATGAATGCACGTACATTTAGAAATAACCTCCAAAATCAACCAATTCCAGAAATCCAAACATGGCAATGCTTGCACATACATGTGATTATGCGCAGAGGTCCACCCTACCAGCCAACCTCAGATCTCTACGCAGGACACATGAATGCACGTACATTTACACCATCCAGAAATAACCTCCAAAAATCAACCAATTCAAGAAATCCAAACATCAATGCTTGCACACATGTGATTATGCGCAGAGGTCCACCCTACCAGCAACCTCAGATCTCTAACGCAGGCAACATGAATGCACGTACATTTCCAGAATAACCTCCCAAAATCAACCAAATTCCAAGAAATCCAAACATGCAATGCTTGCACATACATGTGATTATGCCAGAGGTCCCCCTACCAGCCAACCTCAGATCTCTACGCAGGCACACATGAATGCACGTACATTTACACAGAAATAACCTCCCAAAATCAACAAATTCCAAGAAATCCAAACATGGCAATGCTTGCACATACATGTGATTATGCGCAGAGGTCCACCACCAGCCAACCTCAGATCTCTACGCAGGCACACATGAATGCACGTACATTTACACACATCCAGAAATAACCTCCCAAAAATCAACCAAATTCCAAGAAATCCAACATGGCAATGCTTGCACATACATGTGATTATGCGCAGAGGTCCACCCTACCAGCCAACCTCAGATCTCTACGCAGGCACACATGAATGCACGTACATTTCCACAGAAATAACCTCCCAAAAATCACCAATCCCACAAATCCAAACATGGCAATGCTTGCACATACATGTGATTATGCGCAGAGGTCCACCCTACAGCCAACCTCAGATCTCTACGCAGGCACACATGAATGCACGTACATTTCCAGAAATAACTCCCAAAAATCAACCAATTCCAAGAAATCCAAACATGGCAATGCTTGCACATACATGTGATTATGCGCAGAGGTCCACCCTACAGCCAACCTCAGATCTCTACGCAGGCACACATGAATGCACGTACATTTCCAGAAATAACCTCCCAAAAATCAACAAATTCCAAGAAATCCAAACATGGCAATGCTTGCACATACATGTGATTATGCGCAGAGGTCCACCTACCACCACCTCAGATCTCTACGCAGGCACACATGAATGCACGTACATTTCCAGAAATAACCTCCCAAAAATCAACCAAATTCCAAGAAATCCAAACATGGCAATGCTTGCACATACATGTGATTATGCGCAGAGGTCCACCTACCAGCCAACCTCAGATCTCTACGCAGGCACACATGAATGCACGTACATTTCCAGAAATAACCTCCAAAAATCAACCAAATTCAAGAAATCCAAACATGGCAATGCTTGCACATACATGTGATTATGCGCAGAGGTCACCCTACCAGCCAACCTCAGATCTCTACGCAGGCACACATGAATGCACGTACATTTCCAGAAATAACCTCCCAAAATCAACCAAATTCCAAGAAATCCAAACATGGCAATGCTTGCACATACATGTGATTATGCGCAGAGGTCCACCCTACCAGCCAACCTCAGATCTCTACGCAGGCACACATGAATGCACGTACATTTCACAGAAATAACCTCCAAAAATCAACCAAATTCCAAGAATCCAAACAATGCTTGCACATACATGTGATTATGCGCAGAGGTCCACCCTACCAGCCAACCTCAGATCTCTACGCAGGCACACATGAATGCACGTACATTTCCAGAAATAACTCCCAAAAATCAACCAAATTCCAAGAAATCCAAACATGGCAATGCTTGCACATACATGTGATTATGCGCAGAGGTCCACCCTACCAGCCAACCTCAGATCTCTACGCAGGCACACATGAATGCACGTACATTTCCAGAAATAACCTCCCAAAAATCAACCAAATTAAACATGGCAATGCTTGCACATACATGTGATTATGCGCAGAGGTCCACCCTACCAGCCAACCTCAGATCTCTACGCAGGCACACATGAATGCACGTACATTTCCAGAAATAACCTCCCAAAAATCAACCAAATTCCAAGAAATCCAAACATGGCAATGCTTGCACATACATGTGATTATGCGCAGAGGTCCACCCTACCAGCCAACCTCAGATCTCTACGCAGGCACACATGAATGCACGTACATTTCCAGAAATAACCTCCAAAAATCAACCAAATTCCAAGAAATCCAAACATGGCAATGCTTGCACATACATGTGATTATGCGCAGAGGTCCACCCTACCAGCCAACCTCAGATCTCTACGCAGGCACACATGAATGCACGTACATTTCCAGAAATAACCTCCCAAAAATCAACCAAATTCCAAGAAATCCAAACATGGCAATGCTTGCACATACATGTGATTATGCGCAGAGGTCCACCCTACCAGCCAACCTCAGATCTCTACGCAGGCACACATGAATGCACGTACATTTCCAGAAATAACCTCCCAAAAATCAACCAAATTCCAAGAAATCCAAACATGGCAATGCTTGCACATACATGTGATTATGCGCAGAGGTCCACCCTACCAGCCAACCTCAGATCTCTACGCAGGCACACATGAATGCACGTACATTTCCAGAAATAACCTCCCAAAAATCAACCAAATTCCAAGAAATCCAAACATGGCAATGCTTGCACATACATGTGATTATGCGCAGAGGTCCACCCTACCAGCCAACCTCAGATCTCTACGCAGGCACACATGAATGCACGTACATTTCCAGAAATAACCTCCCAAAAATCAACCAAATTCCAAGAAATCCAAACATGGCAATGCTTGCACATACATGTGATTATGCGCAGAGGTCCACCCTACCAGCCAACCTCAGATCTCTACGCAGGCACACATGAATGCACGTACATTTCCACACATCCAGAAATAACCTCCCACAAATCAACCAAATTCCAAGAAATCCAAACATGGCAATGCTTGCACATACATGTGATTATGCGCAGAGGTCCACCCTACCAGCCAACCTCAGATCTCTACGCAGCACACATGAATGCACGTACATTTCCAGAAATAACCTCCCAAAAATCAACCAAATTCCAAGAATCCAAACATGGCAATGCTTGCACATACATGTGATTATGCGCAGAGGTCCACCCTACCAGCCAACCTCAGATCTCTACGCAGGCACACATGAATGCACGTACATTTCCAGAAATAACCCCAAAAATCAACCAAATTCCAAGAAATCCAAACATGGCAATGCTTGCACATACATGTGATTATGCGCAGAGGTCCACCCTACCAGCCAACCTCAGATCTCTACGCAGGCACACATGAATGCACGTACATTTCCAAAGAATAACCTCCCAAAAATCAACCAAATTCCAAGAAATCCAAACATGGCAATGCTTGCACATACATGTGATTATGCGCAGAGGTCCACCCTACCAGCCAACCTCAGATCTCTACGCAGGCACACATGAATGCACGTACATTTCCAGAAATAACCTCCCAAAAATCAACCAAATTCCAAGAAATCCAAACATGGCAATGCTTGCACATACATGTGATTATGCGCAGAGGTCCACCCTACCAGCCAACCTCAGATCTCTACGCAGGCACACATGAATGCACGTACATTTCCAGAAATAACCTCCAAAATCAACCAAATTCCAAGAAATCCAAACATGGCAATGCTTGCACATACATGTGATTATGCGCAGAGGTCCACCCTACCAGCCAACCTCAGATCTCTACGCAGGCACACATGAATGCACGTACATTTCCAGAAATAACCTCCCAAAATCAACCAAATTCCAAGAAATCCAAACATGGCAATGCTTGCACATACATGTGATTATGCGCAGAGGTCCACCCTACCAGCCAACCTCAGATCTCTACGCAGGCACACATGAATGCACGTACATTTCCAGAAATAACCTCCCAAAAATCAACCAAATTCCAAGAAATCCAAACATGGCAATGCTTGCACATACATGTGATTATGCGCAGAGGTCCACCCTACCAGCCAACCTCAGATCTCTACGCAGGCACACATGAATGCACGTACATTTCCAGAAATAACCTCCCAAAAATCAACCAAATTCCAAGAAATCCAAACATGGCTTGCACATACATGTGATTATGCGCAGAGGTCCACCCTACCAGCCAACCTCAGATCTCTACGCAGGCACACATGAATGCACGTACATTTCCAGAAATAACCTCCCAAAAATCAACCAAATTCCAAGAAATCCAAACATGGCAATGCTTGCACATACATGTGATTATGCGCAGAGGTCCACCCTACCAGCCAACCTCAGATCTCTACGCAGGCACACATGAATGCACGTACATTTCCAGAAATAACCTCCCAAAAATCAACCAAATTCCAAGAAATCCAAACATGGCAATGCTTGCACATACATGTGATTATGCGCAGAGGTCCACCCTACCAGCCAACCTCAGATCTCTACGCAGGCACACATGAATGCACGTACATTTCCAGAAATAACCTCCAAAAATCAACCAAATTCCAAGAAATCCAAACATGGCAATGCTTGCACATACATGTGATTATGCGCAGAGGTCCACCCTACCAGCCAACCTCAGATCTCTACGCAGGCACACATGAATGCACGTACATTTACACACATCCAGAAATAACCTCCCAAAAATCAACCAAATTCCAAGAAATCCAAACATGGCAATGCTTGCACATACATGTGATTATGCGCAGAGGTCCACCCTACCAGCCAACCTCAGATCTCTACGCAGGCACACATGAATGCACGTACATTTCCAGAAATAACCTCCCAAAATCAACCAAATTCCAAGAAATCCAAACATGGCAATGCTTGCACATACATGTGATTATGCGCAGAGGTCCACCCTACCAGCCAACCTCAGATCTCTACGCAGGCACACATGAATGCACGTACATTTCCAGAAATAACCTCCCAAAAATCAACAAATTCCAAGAAATCCAAACATGGCAATGCTTGCACAACATGTGATTATGCGCAGAGGTCCACCCTACCAGCCAACCTCAGATCTCTACGCAGGCACACATGAATGCACGTACATTTCCAGAAATAACCTCCCAAAAATCAACCAAATTCCAAGAAATCCAAACATGGCAATGCTTGCACATACATGTGATTATGCGCAGAGGTCCACCCTACCAGCCAACCTCAGATCTCTACGCAGGCACACATGAATGCACGTACATTTCCAGAAATAACCTCCCAAAAATCAACCAAATTCCAAGAAATCCAAACATGGCAATGCTTGCACATACATGTGATTATGCGCAGAGGTCCACCCTACCAGCCAACCTCAGATCTCTACGCAGGCACACATGAATGCACGTACATTTCCAGAAATAACCTCCCAAAATCAACCAAATTCCAAGAAATCCAAACATGGCAATGCTTGCACATACATGTGATTATGCGCAGAGGTCCACCCTACCAGCCAACCTCAGATCTCTACGCAGGCACACATGAATGCACGTACATTTCCAGAAATAACCTCCCAAAAATCAACCAAATTCCAAGAAATCCAAACATGGCAATGCTTGCACATACATGTGATTATGCGCAGAGGTCCACCCTACCAGCCAACCTCAGATCTCTACGCAGGCACACATGAATGCACGTATTGAAATAACCTCCCAAAAATCAACCAAATTCCAAGAAATCCAAACATGGCAATGCTTGCACATACATGTGATTATGCGCAGAGGTCCACCCTACCAGCCAACCTCAGATCTCTACGCAGGCACACATGAATGCACGTACATTTCCACATCCAGAAATAACCTCCCAAAAATCAACCAAATTCCAAGAAATCCAAACATGGCAATGCTTGCACATACATGTGATTATGCGCAGAGGTCCACCCTACCAGCCAACCTCAGATCTCTACGCAGGCACACATGAATGCACGTACATTTCCAGAAATAACCTCCCAAAATCAACCAAATTCCAAGAAATCCAAACATGGCAATGCTTGCACATACATGTGATTATGCGCAGAGGTCCACCCTACCAGCCAACCTCAGATCTCTACGCAGGCACACATGAATGCACGTACATTTCCAAAATAACCTCCCAAAAATCAACCAAATTCCAAGAAATCCAAACATGGCAATGCTTGCACATACATGTGATTATGCGCAGAGGTCCACCCTCAGATCTCTACGCAGGCACACATGAATGCACGTACATTTCCAGAAATAACCTCCCAAAAATCAACCAAATTCCAAGAAATCCAAACATGGCAATGCTTGCACATACATGTGATTATGCGCAGAGGTCCACCCTACCAGCCAACCTCAGATCTCTACGCAGGCACACATGAATGCACGTACATTTCCAGAAATAACCTCCCAAAAATCAACCAAATTCCAAGAAATCCAAACATGGCAATGCTTGCACATACATGTGATTATGCGCAGAGGTCCACCCTACCAGCCTCAGATCTCTACGCAGGCACACATGAATGCACGTACATTCATCCAGAAATAACCTCCCAAAAATCAACCAAATTCCAAGAAATCCAAACATGGCAATGCTTGCACATACATGTGATTATGCGCAGAGGTCCACCCTACCAGCCAACCTCAGATCTCTACGCAGGCACACATGAATGCACGTACATTTCCAGAAATAACCTCCCAAAAATCAACCAAATTCCAAGAAATCCAAACATGGCAATGCTTGCACATACATGTGATTATGCGCAGAGGTCCACCCTACCAGCCAACCTCAGATCTCTACGCAGGCACACATGAATGCACGTACATTCACAATCCAGAAATAACCTCCCAAATCAATTCCAAGAAATCCAAACATGGCAATGCTTGCACATACATGTGATTATGCGCAGAGGTCCACCCTACCAGCCAACCTCAGATCTCTACGCAGGCACACATGAATGCACGTACATTTCCAGAAATAACCTCCCAAAAATCAACCAAATTCCAAGAAATCCAAACATGGCAATGCTTGCACATACATGTGATTATGCGCAGAGGTCCACCCTACCAGCCAACCTCAGATCTCTACGCAGGCACACATGAATGCACGTACATTTCCAGAAATAACCTCCCAAAAATCAACCAAATTCCAAGAAATCCAAACATGGCAATGCTTGCACATACATGTGATTATGCGCAGAGGTCCACCCTACCAGCCAACCTCAGATCTCTACGCAGGCACACATGAATGCACGTACATCCAGAAATAACCTCCCACAAATCAACCAAATTCCAAGAAATCCAAACATGGCAATGCTTGCACATACATGTGATTATGCGCAGAGGTCCACCCTACCAGCCAACCTCAGATCTCTACGCAGGCACACATGAATGCACGTACATTTCCAGAAATAACCTCCCAAAATCAACCAAATTCCAAGAAATCCAAACATGGCAATGCTTGCACATACATGTGATTATGCGCAGAGGTCCACCCTACCAGCCAACCTCAGATCTCTACGCAGGCACACATGAATGCACGTACATTTCCAGAAATAACCTCCCAAAAATCAACCAAATTCCAAGAAATCCAAACATGGCAATGCTTGCACATACATGTGATTATGCGCAGAGGTCCACCCTACCAGCCAACCTCAGATCTCTACGCAGGCACACATGAATGCACGTACATTTCCAGAAATAACCTCCCAAAAATCAACCAAATTCCAAGAAATCCAAACATGGCAATGCTTGCACATACATGTGATTATGCGCAGAGGTCCACCTACCAGCCAACCTCAGATCTCTACGCAGGCACACATGAATGCACGTACATTTCCAGAAATAACCTCCAAAAATCAACCAAATTCCAAGAAATCCAAACATGGCAATGCTTGCACATACATGTGATTATGCGCAGAGGTCCACCCTACCAGCCAACCTCAGATCTCTACGCAGGCACACATGAATGCACGTACATTTCCAGAAATAACCTCCCAAAAATCAACCAAATTCCAAGAAATCCAAACATGGCAATGCTTGCACATACATGTGATTATGCGCAGAGGTCCACCCTACCAGCCAACCTCAGATCTCTACGCAGGCACACATGAATGCACGTACATTTCCAGAAATAACCTCCCAAAAATCAACCAAATTCCAAGAAATCCAAACATGGCAATGCTTGCACATACATGTGATTATGCGCAGAGGTCCACCCTACCAGCCAACCTCAGATCTCTACGCAGGCACACATGAATGCACGTACATTTCAGAAATAACCTCCCAAAAATCAACCAAATTCCAAGAAATCCAAACATGGCAATGCTTGCACATACATGTGATTATGCGCAGAGGTCCACCCTACCAGCCAACCTCAGATCTCTACGCAGGCACACATGAATGCACGTACATTTCCAGAAATAACCTCCCAAAATCAACCAAATTCCAAGAAATCCAAACATGGCAATGCTTGCACATACATGTGATTATGCGCAGAGGTCCACCCTACCAGCCAACCTCAGATCTCTACGCAGGCACACATGAATGCACGTACATTTCCAGAAATAACCTCCCAAAAATCAACCAAATTCCAAGAAATCCAAACATGGCAATGCTTGCACATACATGTGATTATGCGCAGAGGTCCACCCTACCAGCCAACCTCAGATCTCTACGCAGGCACACATGAATGCACGTACATTTCCAGAAATAACCTCCCAAAAATCAACCAAATTCCAAGAAATCCAAACATGGCAATGCTTGCACATACATGTGATTATGCGCAGAGGTCCACCCTACCAGCCAACCTCAGATCTCTACGCAGGCACACATGAATGCACGTACATTTCCAGAATAACCTCCCAAAATCAACCAAATTCCAAGAAATCCAAACATGGCAATGCTTGCACATACATGTGATTATGCGCAGAGGTCCACCCTACCAGCCAACCTCAGATCTCTACGCAGGCACACATGAATGCACGTACATTTCCAGAAATAACCTCCCAAAAATCAACCAAATTCCAAGAAATCCAAACATGGCAATGCTTGCACATACATGTGATTATGCGCAGAGGTCCACCCTACCAGCCAACCTCAGATCTCTACGCAGGCACACATGAATGCACGTACATTTCCAGAAATAACCTCCCAAAATCAACCAAATTCCAAGAAATCCAAACATGGCAATGCTTGCACATACATGTGATTATGCGCAGAGGTCCACCCTACCAGCCAACCTCAGATCTCTACGCAGGCACACATGAATGCACGTACATTTCCAGAAATAACCTCCCAAAAATCAACCAAATTCCAAGAAATCCAAACATGGCAATGCTTGCACATACATGTGATTATGCGCAGAGGTCCACCCTACCAGCCAACCTCAGATCTCTACGCAGGCACACATGAATGCACGTACATTTCCAGAAATAACCTCCCAAAAATCAACCAAATTCCAAGAAATCCAAACATGGCAATGCTTGCACATACATGTGATTATGCGCAGAGGTCCACCCTACCAGCCAACCTCAGATCTCTACGCAGGCACACATGAATGCACGTACATTTCCAGAAATAACCTCCCAAAAATCAACCAAATTCCAAGAAATCCAAACATGGCAATGCTTGCACATACATGTGATTATGCGCAGAGGTCCACCCTACCAGCCAACCTCAGATCTCTACGCAGGCACACATGAATGCACGTACATTTCCAGAAATAACCTCCCAAAAATCAACCAAATTCCAAGAAATCCAAACATGGCAATGCTTGCACATACATGTGATTATGCGCAGAGGTCCACCCTACCAGCCAACCTCAGATCTCTACGCAGGCACACATGAATGCACGTACATTTCCAGAAATAACCTCCCAAAAATCAACCAAATTCCAAGAAATCCAAACATGGCAATGCTTGCACATACATGTGATTATGCGCAGAGGTCCACCCTACCAGCCAACCTCAGATCTCTACGCAGGCACACATGAATGCACGTACATTTCCAGAAATAACCTCCCAAAAATCAACCAAATTCCAAGAAATCCAAACATGGCAATGCTTGCACATACATGTGATTATGCGCAGAGGTCCACCCTACCAGCCAACCTCAGATCTCTACGCAGGCACACATGAATGCACGTACATTTCCAGAAATAACCTCCCAAAAATCAACCAAATTCCAAGAAATCCAAACATGGCAATGCTTGCACATACATGTGATTATGCGCAGAGGTCCACCCTACCAGCCAACCTCAGATCTCTACGCAGGCACACATGAATGCACGTACATTTCCAGAAATAACCTCCCAAAAATCAACCAAATTCCAAGAAATCCAAACATGGCAATGCTTGCACATACATGTGATTATGCGCAGAGGTCCACCCTACCAGCCAACCTCAGATCTCTACGCAGGCACACATGAATGCACGTACATTTCCAGAAATAACCTCCCAAAAATCAACCAAATTCCAAGAAATCCAAACATGGCAATGCTTGCACATACATGTGATTATGCGCAGAGGTCCACCCTACCAGCCAACCTCAGATCTCTACGCAGGCACACATGAATGCACGTACATTTCCAGAAATAACCTCCCAAAAATCAACCAAATTCCAAGAAATCCAAACATGGCAATGCTTGCACATACATGTGATTATGCGCAGAGGTCCACCCTACCAGCCAACCTCAGATCTCTACGCAGGCACACATGAATGCACGTACATTTTCCAGAAATAACCTCCCAAAAATCAACCAAATTCCAAGAAATCCAAACATGGCAATGCTTGCACATACATGTGATTATGCGCAGAGGTCCACCCTACCAGCCAACCTCAGATCTCTACGCAGGCACACATGAATGCACATTTACATTTCCAGAAATAACCTCCCAAAAATCAACCAAATTCCAAGAAATCCAAACATGGCAATGCTTGCACATACATGTGATTATGCGCAGAGGTCCACCCTACCAGCCAACCTCAGATCTCTACGCAGGCACACATGAATGCACGTACATTTCCAGAAATAACCTCCCAAAATCAACCAAATTCCAAGAAATCCAAACATGGCAATGCTTGCACATACATGTGATTATGCGCAGAGGTCCACCCTACCAGCCAACCTCAGATCTCTACGCAGGCACACATGAATGCACGTACATTTTCCAGAAATAACCTCCCAAAAATCAACCAAATTCCAAGAAATCCAAACATGGCAATGCTTGCACATACATGTGATTATGCGCAGAGGTCCACCCTACCAGCCAACCTCAGATCTCTACGCAGGCACACATGAATGCACGTACATTTCCAGAAATAACCTCCCAAAAATCAACCAAATTCCAAGAAATCCAAACATGGCAATGCTTGCACATACATGTGATTATGCGCAGAGGTCCACCCTACCAGCCAACCTCAGATCTCTACGCAGGCACACATGAATGCACGTACATTTCCAGAAATAACCTCCCAAAAATCAACCAAATTCCAAGAAATCCAAACATGGCAATGCTTGCACATACATGTGATTATGCGCAGAGGTCCACCCTACCAGCCAACCTCAGATCTCTACGCAGGCACACATGAATGCACGTACATTTCCAGAAATAACCTCCCAAAAATCAACCAAATTCCAAGAAATCCAAACATGGCAATGCTTGCACATACATGTGATTATGCGCAGAGGTCCACCCTACCAGCCAACCTCAGATCTCTACGCAGGCACACATGAATGCACGTACATTTCCAGAAATAACCTCCCAAAAATCAACCAAATTCCAAGAAATCCAAACATGGCAATGCTTGCACATACATGTGATTATGCGCAGAGGTCCACCCTACCAGCCAACCTCAGATCTCTACGCAGGCACACATGAATGCACGTACATTTCCAGAAATAACCTCCCAAAAATCAACCAAATTCCAAGAAATCCAAACATGGCAATGCTTGCACATACATGTGATTATGCGCAGAGGTCCACCCTACCAGCCAACCTCAGATCTCTACGCAGGCACACATGAATGCACGTACATTTTCCAGAAATAACCTCCCAAAAATCAACCAAATTCCAAGAAATCCAAACATGGCAATGCTTGCACATACATGTGATTATGCGCAGAGGTCCACCCTACCAGCCAACCTCAGATCTCTACGCAGGCACACATGAATGCACGTACATTTCCAGAAATAACCTCCCAAAAATCAACCAAATTCCAAGAAATCCAAACATGGCAATGCTTGCACATACATGTGATTATGCGCAGAGGTCCACCCTACCAGCCAACCTCAGATCTCTACGCAGGCACACATGAATGCACGTACATTTCCAGAAATAACCTCCCAAAAATCAACCAAATTCCAAGAAATCCAAACATGGCAATGCTTGCACATACATGTGATTATGCGCAGAGGTCCACCCTACCAGCCAACCTCAGATCTCTACGCAGGCACACATGAATGCACGTACATTTCCAGAAATAACCTCCCAAAAATCAACCAAATTCCAAGAAATCCAAACATGGCAATGCTTGCACATACATGTGATTATGCGCAGAGGTCCACCCTACCAGCCAACCTCAGATCTCTACGCAGGCACACATGAATGCACGTACATTTCCAGAAATAACCTCCCAAAAATCAACCAAATTCCAAGAAATCCAAACATGGCAATGCTTGCACATACATGTGATTATGCGCAGAGGTCCACCCTACCAGCCAACCTCAGATCTCTACGCAGGCACACATGAATGCACGTACATTTCCAGAAATAACCTCCCAAAAATCAACCAAATTCCAAGAAATCCAAACATGGCAATGCTTGCACATACATGTGATTATGCGCAGAGGTCCACCCTACCAGCCAACCTCAGATCTCTACGCAGGCACACATGAATGCACGTACATTTCCAGAAATAACCTCCCAAAAATCAACCAAATTCCAAGAAATCCAAACATGGCAATGCTTGCACATACATGTGATTATGCGCAGAGGTCCACCCTACCAGCCAACCTCAGATCTCTACGCAGGCACACATGAATGCACGTACATTTCCAGAAATAACCTCCCAAAAATCAACCAAATTCCAAGAAATCCAAACATGGCAATGCTTGCACATACATGTGATTATGCGCAGAGGTCCACCCTACCAGCCAACCTCAGATCTCTACGCAGGCACACATGAATGCACGTACATTTCCAGAAATAACCTCCCAAAAATCAACCAAATTCCAAGAAATCCAAACATGGCAATGCTTGCACATACATGTGATTATGCGCAGAGGTCCACCCTACCAGCCAACCTCAGATCTCTACGCAGGCACACATGAATGCACGTACATTTCCAGAAATAACCTCCCAAAAATCAACCAAATTCCAAGAAATCCAAACATGGCAATGCTTGCACATACATGTGATTATGCGCAGAGGTCCACCCTACCAGCCAACCTCAGATCTCTACGCAGGCACACATGAATGCACGTACATTTCCAGAAATAACCTCCCAAAAATCAACCAAATTCCAAGAAATCCAAACATGGCAATGCTTGCACATACATGTGATTATGCGCAGAGGTCCACCCTACCAGCCAACCTCAGATCTCTACGCAGGCACACATGAATGCACGTACATTTCCAGAAATAACCTCCCAAAAATCAACCAAATTCCAAGAAATCCAAACATGGCAATGCTTGCACATACATGTGATTATGCGCAGAGGTCCACCCTACCAGCCAACCTCAGATCTCTACGCAGGCACACATGAATGCACGTACATTTCCAGAAATAACCTCCCAAAAATCAACCAAATTCCAAGAAATCCAAACATGGCAATGCTTGCACATACATGTGATTATGCGCAGAGGTCCACCCTACCAGCCAACCTCAGATCTCTACGCAGGCACACATGAATGCACGTACATTTCCAGAAATAACCTCCCAAAAATCAACCAAATTCCAAGAAATCCAAACATGGCAATGCTTGCACATACATGTGATTATGCGCAGAGGTCCACCCTACCAGCCAACCTCAGATCTCTACGCAGGCACACATGAATGCACGTACATTTCCAGAAATAACCTCCCAAAAATCAACCAAATTCCAAGAAATCCAAACATGGCAATGCTTGCACATACATGTGATTATGCGCAGAGGTCCACCCTACCAGCCAACCTCAGATCTCTACGCAGGCACACATGAATGCACGTACATTTCCAGAAATAACCTCCCAAAAATCAACCAAATTCCAAGAAATCCAAACATGGCAATGCTTGCACATACATGTGATTATGCGCAGAGGTCCACCCTACCAGCCAACCTCAGATCTCTACGCAGGCACACATGAATGCACGTACATTTCCAGAAATAACCTCCCAAAAATCAACCAAATTCCAAGAAATCCAAACATGGCAATGCTTGCACATACATGTGATTATGCGCAGAGGTCCACCCTACCAGCCAACCTCAGATCTCTACGCAGGCACACATGAATGCACGTACATTTCCAGAAATAACCTCCCAAAAATCAACCAAATTCCAAGAAATCCAAACATGGCAATGCTTGCACATACATGTGATTATGCGCAGAGGTCCACCCTACCAGCCAACCTCAGATCTCTACGCAGGCACACATGAATGCACGTACATTTCCAGAAATAACCTCCCAAAAATCAACCAAATTCCAAGAAATCCAAACATGGCAATGCTTGCACATACATGTGATTATGCGCAGAGGTCCACCCTACCAGCCAACCTCAGATCTCTACGCAGGCACACATGAATGCACGTACATTTCCAGAAATAACCTCCCAAAAATCAACCAAATTCCAAGAAATCCAAACATGGCAATGCTTGCACATACATGTGATTATGCGCAGAGGTCCACCCTACCAGCCAACCTCAGATCTCTACGCAGGCACACATGAATGCACGTACATTTCCAGAAATAACCTCCCAAAAATCAACCAAATTCCAAGAAATCCAAACATGGCAATGCTTGCACATACATGTGATTATGCGCAGAGGTCCACCCTACCAGCCAACCTCAGATCTCTACGCAGGCACACATGAATGCACGTACATTTCCAGAAATAACCTCCCAAAAATCAACCAAATTCCAAGAAATCCAAACATGGCAATGCTTGCACATACATGTGATTATGCGCAGAGGTCCACCCTACCAGCCAACCTCAGATCTCTACGCAGGCACACATGAATGCACGTACATTTCCAGAAATAACCTCCCAAAAATCAACCAAATTCCAAGAAATCCAAACATGGCAATGCTTGCACATACATGTGATTATGCGCAGAGGTCCACCCTACCAGCCAACCTCAGATCTCTACGCAGGCACACATGAATGCACGTACATTTCCAGAAATAACCTCCCAAAAATCAACCAAATTCCAAGAAATCCAAACATGGCAATGCTTGCACATACATGTGATTATGCGCAGAGGTCCACCCTACCAGCCAACCTCAGATCTCTACGCAGGCACACATGAATGCACGTACATTTTCCAGAAATAACCTCCCAAAAATCAACCAAATTCCAAGAAATCCAAACATGGCAATGCTTGCACATACATGTGATTATGCGCAGAGGTCCACCCTACCAGCCAACCTCAGATCTCTACGCAGGCACACATGAATGCACGTACATTTCCAGAAATAACCTCCCAAAAATCAACCAAATTCCAAGAAATCCAAACATGGCAATGCTTGCACATACATGTGATTATGCGCAGAGGTCCACCCTACCAGCCAACCTCAGATCTCTACGCAGGCACACATGAATGCACGTACATTTCCAGAAATAACCTCCCAAAAATCAACCAAATTCCAAGAAATCCAAACATGGCAATGCTTGCACATACATGTGATTATGCGCAGAGGTCCACCCTACCAGCCAACCTCAGATCTCTACGCAGGCACACATGAATGCACGTACATTTCCAGAAATAACCTCCCAAAAATCAACCAAATTCCAAGAAATCCAAACATGGCAATGCTTGCACATACATGTGATTATGCGCAGAGGTCCACCCTACCAGCCAACCTCAGATCTCTACGCAGGCACACATGAATGCACGTACATTTCCAGAAATAACCTCCCAAAAATCAACCAAATTCCAAGAAATCCAAACATGGCAATGCTTGCACATACATGTGATTATGCGCAGAGGTCCACCCTACCAGCCAACCTCAGATCTCTACGCAGGCACACATGAATGCACGTACATTTCCAGAAATAACCTCCCAAAAATCAACCAAATTCCAAGAAATCCAAACATGGCAATGCTTGCACATACATGTGATTATGCGCAGAGGTCCACCCTACCAGCCAACCTCAGATCTCTACGCAGGCACACATGAATGCACGTACATTTCCAGAAATAACCTCCCAAAAATCAACCAAATTCCAAGAAATCCAAACATGGCAATGCTTGCACATACATGTGATTATGCGCAGAGGTCCACCCTACCAGCCAACCTCAGATCTCTACGCAGGCACACATGAATGCACGTACATTTCCAGAAATAACCTCCCAAAAATCAACCAAATTCCAAGAAATCCAAACATGGCAATGCTTGCACATACATGTGATTATGCGCAGAGGTCCACCCTACCAGCCAACCTCAGATCTCTACGCAGGCACACATGAATGCACGTACATTTCCAGAAATAACCTCCCAAAAATCAACCAAATTCCAAGAAATCCAAACATGGCAATGCTTGCACATACATGTGATTATGCGCAGAGGTCCACCCTACCAGCCAACCTCAGATCTCTACGCAGGCACACATGAATGCACGTACATTTCCACAGAAATAACCTCCCAAAAATCAACCAAATTCCAAGAAATCCAAACATGGCAATGCTTGCACATACATGTGATTATGCGCAGAGGTCCACCCTACCAGCCAACCTCAGATCTCTACGCAGGCACACATGAATGCACGTACATTTCCAGAAATAACCTCCCAAAAATCAACCAAATTCCAAGAAATCCAAACATGGCAATGCTTGCACATACATGTGATTATGCGCAGAGGTCCACCCTACCAGCCAACCTCAGATCTCTACGCAGGCACACATGAATGCACGTACATTTCCAGAAATAACCTCCCAAAAATCAACCAAATTCCAAGAAATCCAAACATGGCAATGCTTGCACATACATGTGATTATGCGCAGAGGTCCACCCTACCAGCCAACCTCAGATCTCTACGCAGGCACACATGAATGCACGTACATTTCCAGAAATAACCTCCCAAAAATCAACCAAATTCCAAGAAATCCAAACATGGCAATGCTTGCACATACATGTGATTATGCGCAGAGGTCCACCCTACCAGCCAACCTCAGATCTCTACGCAGGCACACATGAATGCACGTACATTTCCAGAAATAACCTCCCAAAATCAACCAAATTCCAAGAAATCCAAACATGGCAATGCTTGCACATACATGTGATTATGCGCAGAGGTCCACCCTACCAGCCAACCTCAGATCTCTACGCAGGCACACATGAATGCACGTACATTTCCAGAAATAACCTCCCAAAAATCAACCAAATTCCAAGAAATCCAAACATGGCAATGCTTGCACATACATGTGATTATGCGCAGAGGTCCACCCTACCAGCCAACCTCAGATCTCTACGCAGGCACACATGAATGCACGTACATTTCCAGAAATAACCTCCCAAAAATCAACCAAATTCCAAGAAATCCAAACATGGCAATGCTTGCACATACATGTGATTATGCGCAGAGGTCCACCCTACCAGCCAACCTCAGATCTCTACGCAGGCACACATGAATGCACGTACATTTCCAGAAATAACCTCCCAAAAATCAACCAAATTCCAAGAAATCCAAACATGGCAATGCTTGCACATACATGTGATTATGCGCAGAGGTCCACCCTACCAGCCAACCTCAGATCTCTACGCAGGCACACATGAATGCACGTACATTTCCAGAAATAACCTCCCAAAAATCAACCAAATTCCAAGAAATCCAAACATGGCAATGCTTGCACATACATGTGATTATGCGCAGAGGTCCACCCTACCAGCCAACCTCAGATCTCTACGCAGGCACACATGAATGCACGTACATTTCCAGAAATAACCTCCCAAAAATCAACCAAATTCCAAGAAATCCAAACATGGCAATGCTTGCACATACATGTGATTATGCGCAGAGGTCCACCCTACCAGCCAACCTCAGATCTCTACGCAGGCACACATGAATGCACGTACATTTTCCAGAAATAACCTCCCAAAAATCAACCAAATTCCAAGAAATCCAAACATGGCAATGCTTGCACATACATGTGATTATGCGCAGAGGTCCACCCTACCAGCCAACCTCAGATCTCTACGCAGGCACACATGAATGCACGTACATTTCCAGAAATAACCTCCCAAAAATCAACCAAATTCCAAGAAATCCAAACATGGCAATGCTTGCACATACATGTGATTATGCGCAGAGGTCCACCCTACCAGCCAACCTCAGATCTCTACGCAGGCACACATGAATGCACGTACATTTCCAGAAATAACCTCCCAAAAATCAACCAAATTCCAAGAAATCCAAACATGGCAATGCTTGCACATACATGTGATTATGCGCAGAGGTCCACCCTACCAGCCAACCTCAGATCTCTACGCAGGCACACATGAATGCACGTACATTTCCAGAAATAACCTCCCAAAAATCAACCAAATTCCAAGAAATCCAAACATGGCAATGCTTGCACATACATGTGATTATGCGCAGAGGTCCACCCTACCAGCCAACCTCAGATCTCTACGCAGGCACACATGAATGCACGTACATTTCCAGAAATAACCTCCCAAAAATCAACCAAATTCCAAGAAATCCAAACATGGCAATGCTTGCACATACATGTGATTATGCGCAGAGGTCCACCCTACCAGCCAACCTCAGATCTCTACGCAGGCACACATGAATGCACGTACATTTCCAGAAATAACCTCCCAAAAATCAACCAAATTCCAAGAAATCCAAACATGGCAATGCTTGCACATACATGTGATTATGCGCAGAGGTCCACCCTACCAGCCAACCTCAGATCTCTACGCAGGCACACATGAATGCACGTACATTTCCAGAAATAACCTCCCAAAAATCAACCAAATTCCAAGAAATCCAAACATGGCAATGCTTGCACATACATGTGATTATGCGCAGAGGTCCACCCTACCAGCCAACCTCAGATCTCTACGCAGGCACACATGAATGCACGTACATTACATCCAGAAATAACCTCCCAAAAATCAACCAAATTCCAAGAAATCCAAACATGGCAATGCTTGCACATACATGTGATTATGCGCAGAGGTCCACCCTACCAGCCAACCTCAGATCTCTACGCAGGCACACATGAATGCACGTACATTTCCAGAAATAACCTCCCAAAAATCAACCAAATTCCAAGAAATCCAAACATGGCAATGCTTGCACATACATGTGATTATGCGCAGAGGTCCACCCTACCAGCCAACCTCAGATCTCTACGCAGGCACACATGAATGCACGTACATTTCCAGAAATAACCTCCCAAAAATCAACCAAATTCCAAGAAATCCAAACATGGCAATGCTTGCACATACATGTGATTATGCGCAGAGGTCCACCCTACCAGCCAACCTCAGATCTCTACGCAGGCACACATGAATGCACGTACATTTCCAGAAATAACCTCCCAAAAATCAACCAAATTCCAAGAAATCCAAACATGGCAATGCTTGCACATACATGTGATTATGCGCAGAGGTCCACCCTACCAGCCAACCTCAGATCTCTACGCAGGCACACATGAATGCACGTACATTTCCAGAAATAACCTCCCAAAAATCAACCAAATTCCAAGAAATCCAAACATGGCAATGCTTGCACATACATGTGATTATGCGCAGAGGTCCACCCTACCAGCCAACCTCAGATCTCTACGCAGGCACACATGAATGCACGTACATTTCCAGAAATAACCTCCCAAAAATCAACCAAATTCCAAGAAATCCAAACATGGCAATGCTTGCACATACATGTGATTATGCGCAGAGGTCCACCCTACCAGCCAACCTCAGATCTCTACGCAGGCACACATGAATGCACGTACATTTCCAGAAATAACCTCCCAAAAATCAACCAAATTCCAAGAAATCCAAACATGGCAATGCTTGCACATACATGTGATTATGCGCAGAGGTCCACCCTACCAGCCAACCTCAGATCTCTACGCAGGCACACATGAATGCACGTACATTTCCAGAAATAACCTCCCAAAAATCAACCAAATTCCAAGAAATCCAAACATGGCAATGCTTGCACATACATGTGATTATGCGCAGAGGTCCACCCTACCAGCCAACCTCAGATCTCTACGCAGGCACACATGAATGCACGTACATTTCCAGAAATAACCTCCCAAAAATCAACCAAATTCCAAGAAATCCAAACATGGCAATGCTTGCACATACATGTGATTATGCGCAGAGGTCCACCCTACCAGCCAACCTCAGATCTCTACGCAGGCACACATGAATGCACGTACATTTCCAGAAATAACCTCCCAAAAATCAACCAAATTCCAAGAAATCCAAACATGGCAATGCTTGCACATACATGTGATTATGCGCAGAGGTCCACCCTACCAGCCAACCTCAGATCTCTACGCAGGCACACATGAATGCACGTACATTTCCAGAAATAACCTCCCAAAAATCAACCAAATTCCAAGAAATCCAAACATGGCAATGCTTGCACATACATGTGATTATGCGCAGAGGTCCACCCTACCAGCCAACCTCAGATCTCTACGCAGGCACACATGAATGCACGTACATTTCCAGAAATAACCTCCCAAAAATCAACCAAATTCCAAGAAATCCAAACATGGCAATGCTTGCACATACATGTGATTATGCGCAGAGGTCCACCCTACCAGCCAACCTCAGATCTCTACGCAGGCACACATGAATGCACGTACATTTCCAGAAATAACCTCCCAAAAATCAACCAAATTCCAAGAAATCCAAACATGGCAATGCTTGCACATACATGTGATTATGCGCAGAGGTCCACCCTACCAGCCAACCTCAGATCTCTACGCAGGCACACATGAATGCACGTACATTTCCAGAAATAACCTCCCAAAAATCAACCAAATTCCAAGAAATCCAAACATGGCAATGCTTGCACATACATGTGATTATGCGCAGAGGTCCACCCTACCAGCCAACCTCAGATCTCTACGCAGGCACACATGAATGCACGTACATTACACATCCAGAAATAACCTCCCAAAAATCAACCAAATTCCAAGAAATCCAAACATGGCAATGCTTGCACATACATGTGATTATGCGCAGAGGTCCACCCTACCAGCCAACCTCAGATCTCTACGCAGGCACACATGAATGCACGTACATTTCCAGAAATAACCTCCCAAAAATCAACCAAATTCCAAGAAATCCAAACATGGCAATGCTTGCACATACATGTGATTATGCGCAGAGGTCCACCCTACCAGCCAACCTCAGATCTCTACGCAGGCACACATGAATGCACGTACATTTCCAGAAATAACCTCCCAAAAATCAACCAAATTCCAAGAAATCCAAACATGGCAATGCTTGCACATACATGTGATTATGCGCAGAGGTCCACCCTACCAGCCAACCTCAGATCTCTACGCAGGCACACATGAATGCACGTACATTTCCAGAAATAACCTCCCAAAAATCAACCAAATTCCAAGAAATCCAAACATGGCAATGCTTGCACATACATGTGATTATGCGCAGAGGTCCACCCTACCAGCCAACCTCAGATCTCTACGCAGGCACACATGAATGCACGTACATTTCCAGAAATAACCTCCCAAAAATCAACCAAATTCCAAGAAATCCAAACATGGCAATGCTTGCACATACATGTGATTATGCGCAGAGGTCCACCCTACCAGCCAACCTCAGATCTCTACGCAGGCACACATGAATGCACGTACATTTCCAGAAATAACCTCCCAAAAATCAACCAAATTCCAAGAAATCCAAACATGGCAATGCTTGCACATACATGTGATTATGCGCAGAGGTCCACCCTACCAGCCAACCTCAGATCTCTACGCAGGCACACATGAATGCACGTACATTTCCAGAAATAACCTCCCAAAAATCAACCAAATTCCAAGAAATCCAAACATGGCAATGCTTGCACATACATGTGATTATGCGCAGAGGTCCACCCTACCAGCCAACCTCAGATCTCTACGCAGGCACACATGAATGCACGTACATTTCCAGAAATAACCTCCCAAAAATCAACCAAATTCCAAGAAATCCAAACATGGCAATGCTTGCACATACATGTGATTATGCGCAGAGGTCCACCCTACCAGCCAACCTCAGATCTCTACGCAGGCACACATGAATGCACGTACATTTCCAGAAATAACCTCCCAAAAATCAACCAAATTCCAAGAAATCCAAACATGGCAATGCTTGCACATACATGTGATTATGCGCAGAGGTCCACCCTACCAGCCAACCTCAGATCTCTACGCAGGCACACATGAATGCACGTACATTTCCAGAAATAACCTCCCAAAAATCAACCAAATTCCAAGAAATCCAAACATGGCAATGCTTGCACATACATGTGATTATGCGCAGAGGTCCACCCTACCAGCCAACCTCAGATCTCTACGCAGGCACACATGAATGCACGTACATTTCCAGAAATAACCTCCCAAAAATCAACCAAATTCCAAGAAATCCAAACATGGCAATGCTTGCACATACATGTGATTATGCGCAGAGGTCCACCCTACCAGCCAACCTCAGATCTCTACGCAGGCACACATGAATGCACGTACATTTCCAGAAATAACCTCCCAAAATCAACCAAATTCCAAGAAATCCAAACATGGCAATGCTTGCACATACATGTGATTATGCGCAGAGGTCCACCCTACCAGCCAACCTCAGATCTCTACGCAGGCACACATGAATGCACGTACATTTCCAGAAATAACCTCCCAAAAATCAACCAAATTCCAAGAAATCCAAACATGGCAATGCTTGCACATACATGTGATTATGCGCAGAGGTCCACCCTACCAGCCAACCTCAGATCTCTACGCAGGCACACATGAATGCACGTACATTTCCAGAAATAACCTCCCAAAAATCAACCAAATTCCAAGAAATCCAAACATGGCAATGCTTGCACATACATGTGATTATGCGCAGAGGTCCACCCTACCAGCCAACCTCAGATCTCTACGCAGGCACACATGAATGCACGTACATTTCCAGAAATAACCTCCCAAAAATCAACCAAATTCCAAGAAATCCAAACATGGCAATGCTTGCACATACATGTGATTATGCGCAGAGGTCCACCCTACCAGCCAACCTCAGATCTCTACGCAGGCACACATGAATGCACGTACATTTCCAGAAATAACCTCCCAAAAATCAACCAAATTCCAAGAAATCCAAACATGGCAATGCTTGCACATACATGTGATTATGCGCAGAGGTCCACCCTACCAGCCAACCTCAGATCTCTACGCAGGCACACATGAATGCACGTACATTTCCAGAAATAACCTCCCAAAAATCAACCAAATTCCAAGAAATCCAAACATGGCAATGCTTGCACATACATGTGATTATGCGCAGAGGTCCACCCTACCAGCCAACCTCAGATCTCTACGCAGGCACACATGAATGCACGTACATTTCCAGAAATAACCTCCCAAAATCAACCAAATTCCAAGAAATCCAAACATGGCAATGCTTGCACATACATGTGATTATGCGCAGAGGTCCACCCTACCAGCCAACCTCAGATCTCTACGCAGGCACACATGAATGCACGTACATTTCCAGAAATAACCTCCCAAAAATCAACCAAATTCCAAGAAATCCAAACATGGCAATGCTTGCACATACATGTGATTATGCGCAGAGGTCCACCCTACCAGCCAACCTCAGATCTCTACGCAGGCACACATGAATGCACGTACATCCAGAAATAACCTTTCCAGAAATAACCTCCCAAAAATCAACCAAATTCCAAGAAATCCAAACATGGCAATGCTTGCACATACATGTGATTATGCGCAGAGGTCCACCCTACCAGCCAACCTCAGATCTCTACGCAGGCACACATGAATGCACGTACATTTTCCAGAAATAACCTCCCAAAAATCAACCAAATTCCAAGAAATCCAAACATGGCAATGCTTGCACATACATGTGATTATGCGCAGAGGTCCACCCTACCAGCCAACCTCAGATCTCTACGCAGGCACACATGAATGCACGTACATTTCCAGAAATAACCTCCCAAAATCAACCAAATTCCAAGAAATCCAAACATGGCAATGCTTGCACATACATGTGATTATGCGCAGAGGTCCACCCTACCAGCCAACCTCAGATCTCTACGCAGGCACACATGAATGCACGTACATTTCCAGAAATAACCTCCCAAAAATCAACCAAATTCCAAGAAATCCAAACATGGCAATGCTTGCACATACATGTGATTATGCGCAGAGGTCCACCCTACCAGCCAACCTCAGATCTCTACGCAGGCACACATGAATGCACGTACATTTCCAGAAATAACCTCCCAAAAATCAACCAAATTCCAAGAAATCCAAACATGGCAATGCTTGCACATACATGTGATTATGCGCAGAGGTCCACCCTACCAGCCAACCTCAGATCTCTACGCAGGCACACATGAATGCACGTACATTTCCAGAAATAACCTCCCAAAATCAACCAAATTCCAAGAAATCCAAACATGGCAATGCTTGCACATACATGTGATTATGCGCAGAGGTCCACCCTACCAGCCAACCTCAGATCTCTACGCAGGCACACATGAATGCACGTACATTTCCAGAAATAACCTCCCAAAAATCAACCAAATTCCAAGAAATCCAAACATGGCAATGCTTGCACATACATGTGATTATGCGCAGAGGTCCACCCTACCAGCCAACCTCAGATCTCTACGCAGGCACACATGAATGCACGTACATTTCCAGAAATAACCTCCCAAAAATCAACCAAATTCCAAGAAATCCAAACATGGCAATGCTTGCACATACATGTGATTATGCGCAGAGGTCCACCCTACCAGCCAACCTCAGATCTCTACGCAGGCACACATGAATGCACGTACATTTCCAGAAATAACCTCCCAAAAATCAACCAAATTCCAAGAAATCCAAACATGGCAATGCTTGCACATACATGTGATTATGCGCAGAGGTCCACCCTACCAGCCAACCTCAGATCTCTACGCAGGCACACATGAATGCACGTACATTTTCCAGAAATAACCTCCCAAAAATCAACCAAATTCCAAGAAATCCAAACATGGCAATGCTTGCACATACATGTGATTATGCGCAGAGGTCCACCCTACCAGCCAACCTCAGATCTCTACGCAGGCACACATGAATGCACGTACATTTCCAGAAATAACCTCCCAAAAATCAACCAAATTCCAAGAAATCCAAACATGGCAATGCTTGCACATACATGTGATTATGCGCAGAGGTCCACCCTACCAGCCAACCTCAGATCTCTACGCAGGCACACATGAATGCACGTACATTTACACACATCCAGAAATAACCTCCCAAAAATCAACCAAATTCCAAGAAATCCAAACATGGCAATGCTTGCACATACATGTGATTATGCGCAGAGGTCCACCTACCAGCCAACCTCAGATCTCTACGCAGGCACACATGAATGCACGTACATTTCCAGAAATAACCTCCCAAAAATCAACCAAATTCCAAGAAATCCAAACATGGCAATGCTTGCACATACATGTGATTATGCGCAGAGGTCCACCCTACCAGCCAACCTCAGATCTCTACGCAGGCACACATGAATGCACGTACATTTCACACACAGAATAACCTCCCAAAAATCAACCAAATTCCAAGAAATCCAAACATGGCAATGCTTGCACATACATGTGATTATGCGCAGAGGTCCACCCTACCAGCCAACCTCAGATCTCTACGCAGGCACACATGAATGCACGTACATTTCCAGAAATAACCTCCCAAAAATCAACCAAATTCCAAGAAATCCAAACATGGCAATGCTTGCACATACATGTGATTATGCGCAGAGGTCCACCCTACCAGCCAACCTCAGATCTCTACGCAGGCACACATGAATGCACGTACATTTCCAGAAATAACCTCCCAAAAATCAACCAATTCCAAGAAATCCAAACATGGCAATGCTTGCACATACATGTGATTATGCGCAGAGGTCCACCCTACCAGCCAACCTCAGATCTCTACGCAGGCACACATGAATGCACGTACATTTTCCAGAAATAACCTCCCAAAAATCAACCAAATTCCAAGAAATCCAAACATGGCAATGCTTGCACATACATGTGATTATGCGCAGAGGTCCACCCTACCAGCCAACCTCAGATCTCTACGCAGG
>NW_020328933.1:0-24105 GCF_001858045.2 Oreochromis niloticus | reverse complement strand
CGAGACACGGGACGCGTTCTGTTTGACATTTGCTTGGAGGACAGTTGACAGGTGCTGTCTTCTTCGGAATGGCTTGCAGGGCTCCCCGCCGTGGCACTTTTCTCAGTCGCGATACGCCGCCAACCACTCGTACTCCTTGCTGCCAGTCCACTCAGTCCTCGACACACCACGTTCCCCAGGGGGGCGTCTCGCTGGCGGTTGGGGTAGCCTTCCTCTGTTCGCGAGTACGAGACGGGGGCTTAGCGATCTCCGAACGGCAGGCCGATCCTCGTGCGTGTCGCGATCGAGGGAGGTTATTCTTTCTGTTGACAAGAGGTGGTAACGTCGGCGTCACCGGGCGCATCTGCCATCATAGGAAGCATCGTCGCGGTCTGATGCACTTGTAAGGTCCCATCATGTCGCAGATCCCTCTAGGAGACGAAGCATCTCGGTCGGCCGTTTCCAAGCCTCTGATCATGTCGTAGTGATCTTTATCTACCGAGCGCTCGATCGCCTGCTTTCTGCAATGTCGCATGAGCGACTCCATGCTCGGAAACACAAAGCGATCGAGGGGTTCAATGCCAGAAGACAAGACATACTCTGCGCATTTCCCGTCTGGATCCCTGAACACAAGCCGTTCGGTGGATGACCCACTGCCAGAAGACAAGACATACCCTGTACATGTCTCGTCTGGGTCGACTGTGTATTTCCAGATGCACCCCTTGCCTTTATCGCACCCCTTGCCTTTAGTGAACAACTCGAACGTGGCTAGGTCTCCGTCGGGGCCATGCGTCAGGGCAATATACCCTGGCTCCTGCTTAGCCATTGCAGAAAAGCATTGGGTTCTGCTTAGGAAGTAGGGAGTCGCACCGGCAACGACGGCACTTCGCCAACTGGCAAAGGCACACATGTCACGTTCTCGCATCTTAACCTCAAAGCTCCTTTTCGGTTAAGCTGCTCCGTCATGGTGTGAAGCTAGATATATATGTCCACCGTGGATACACTGAGTTACAGCATGTGTACGACTAGTTGTCCGATGAGTGTTAGTACTGTTTCATCGGTACATGCGGTCTAGCCTACATGGCGGCCATTAACATCGTGACTCCGATGCACATTCTTGTGAACCAGTTGTGTTTTACGCGCAAGGTGAACAACGTTTCGTTGCGATCGTGTTCCACCAACCATCGAGCCCCGAGCGACTCGACTCGATCCGTAGGTCAACGGCGTTGTTCTGGTCCGTTATAAAGTCAAAGTATTTCTCGTACATCGGACTGAGGTACACCAAAGCTGATCCCCGTCGCGAATCTGAATGGCGCGCACGTCCCTTTCCTCACACACGCGTAGCTCGCAGCCAGCGAGTTCGTCCGGTTCACCCTGCACGGGCAGCGGGTAGTTGGCATACAGATTATAGAACCTCCCGTTGCTAGACACGCTAGCGTGTTCGCATATACGGATGAGGTTAGAATAGGCCGACGCCGACTCCCTCATCGTTTGACCACACAGCTCCGGATTGCTGGTCCACAGCGATAGTGCCACACTGCGGTTTCTAGCTCTAATCGACCGGAATTTCATGTCCTCCGAACTACTTGTCACGTACACCAAATCGCCTTCGCTGGTTAACCAAAAAGCCCTGAGCCCTTGGGTGCCGATCGCACCGGCGTTCGAGATCACGTCGTTGGGCAGCTCGCTTGTCATCATAATTCTGTTACGTTCGACCAAATCTCTATCGGTTAATGCATCCCCTCCGTTGGTGAAAATGTAGCCGTTGTCTGTAGGTGTACCCGAAAATAACCAGCAGTATCTGAAGTATATTTTATGCGGAAGGACAAACTGCATCAGAGAGGCCTTGGTGGGACACCTCAGTTCTTTTTCCGTGTGACACAACGCAGGACTATTCGCGAGAAGTCGCGCGGGACAGAGTTCCACGCCGTCGTTCTGGACGAAATACTTTTCGCTTCCGTCGCTCGACACTCTCCGGCTGTGGCGATGTTGCACCGCGGTGCGTTGTCCCCGTACGCGGAGGATACCCAGTGGCTGTTGACAGAATTCGCCAGGGATCCCATCGTTACATCTCAAGTAGCTCCGATCGGGGTGTCGGTGGACTGTATCCGAATCAGACTGTCCAAGATGACGAGAGACAGCGAGAAGGAGAGGGAACACACCGAAACGATCGCCGAGTACACGCAGTTGCTCACGAATCGCACAGCGCAAGCCCTTTTGATACAGCGGCTCGGCTTAGAAGGAGCTCGAGCGAGAATGCGGACTTTGCAAACGACCAACGCCCTTAGTAAGCAGGACTCGCATTCTGTCATGCGGAGATTCGGCAGCATGATCGACCGGGTGTTTGAATATTTCCAAGTCAAAGACATGAGACTGGAACCCTTTCAAATTGAACTCCTGCGAGGTGTGGTGTTAGGTGTTACGCTCACTCAACTGGGCGATGATCTCTACAAGTACAAACACGCATTACTGTCCAAACTCGGACTAGCTCCACGCGAAACCCACGCAAAGTCACTGGTATCACATAGAGAAGGACTTTGAGCGTTACGCAAATCCGTACACGCTTTGCCTAGCACCGAGGCAGTGCGGCAAGAGTCTGATGATGAGACTGCTCCTAGCGTCTGTGTTGTTGCACTTGGACATCAACGTTATGGTCCAGGCTCAAAATAACCACATGTGCACTACGTTGAGATTGGGTGTAGAATCTGCCATGGAAGAACTGCAGAGGTTACCGTCGTTCAAGGAGGAAGAGAAACCGGTCGGTGTGTATGGCAGTCCCGAGAATAGGATCTACAGATTTCGCGATGGGTACAAGGGCTCGGCGTTTATCCACTTCCTAGCTTCTAGTAACGACGTAAGTATCGCTGTGTTCGTTTCGATGCCTTGTCAACTTGACCTCATTTCTGTTTTCTCAAGCAAGCTTTCTTCTTCTTCTTCTTCTTCTTCTTCTTCTTCTTCTTCTTCACACACCCACACATGCATATATATAAAATCCGGGTAAGTGGCGTACACACGGTAAGTGCTGTGTTGCTACACAAACATAACATTACAGCGCACCGATGGACTCGGACGCCGAGCCCGCTGTACGGATGAGACGGCACCTAGTCTACAGGAACACTGCTTCTTGACAAGAGGAGCGGAGGCCAATGTATGGCATCTGTGGAATTCGTCTAGTTCGGCCTTAGCCTTACGCAAAGACGAAATCGCCCGTGTCCACGGGTGAGGTCGGACATGGAACGTACCACGTTCTGTCAAATACGTATCGTGCGAGACATGGCGGTGCCCGGGTTGAAGAGTCGTCAGTGTGTGGCAGGCCATGACATAGAGCTCCAAGAACCTCTCGCTGATGCCTTGTTGGCTGCCGCAGACAGCGAGCTAGTGCAAAGGTGTATGTCGAAGGGAATAAAATGTGCTACGTTCCTGGAGCATTATGTTAAACGCGATGACACCGAGGAACTTGACCTGGGCGAACGCATGCATTCGCTGTTTGTTTGTGCGACACAAGAAATGTTGACCAGGAAGTACGATATAATGCACCATTACCCACTTTTCAACCGGATGATGAGCATGTACTATGTGGAGAAGGACACCACAGCCCCCCCTTCGCTGGAAGATGTAATCAACCACGGAGGGCTGTTGGACAAGAGTGTTGGTGAACACGAGTCCTTGCACGGACTTTCGGTCACGGGATTGGACCACCTAACCTTCAAACGTTGGAATTACCCTTACGTGAAAGACAACTCGCTAGACGTGACCTGTAGCGAAGACGAACCAGCTGAATCGACTCGGGTTACACCGGAGCTAAAGTTCGAACTGCAGGCCGATCGCAAGTCCGAGTCGCTTACATCCGACTGCGCCGCCTTTGTGAACAGAGACTCAGTGGTGGAACGGGAAGTCAAACCGACCGATGGGATACACCAACGCCCCACAACCCCCGGTCCATCGTTTCTAACGACACACGCGCCTCTCACACCGCGCCTTCGGAGCAGCAGGTGGAACACAAATGCACGATACACTGGATCAATAACCACCCGGGGACTTTGACGGACAGGCCCGCGGCGTTCCCTTACAGGTTCGCCGTGCACGTGGGACAAGGTGTCACGTTCAACGATCTGATTCAGTACTGCGTGACACGAGAACCGCAGGCTCAGATTGGATCGCTGCCGTCGCGTAGAGAATGGGGCTCTGTGAACCCAGTGCTGCTTATGGAGGACAATGTCGATGCTGCTACCGGGAAGACTACGCATTCTTACGTTGTAACATCCAGAGGACACCTCAGCGAGCTGACAACTCGGCCTTGTTACAACGAGGTCTTTCTGCCCGGAAGACCAGTGACTCGGTTGAATCTAGATGTAGACATGAAGTGTTGCGCGTCGTGTCACGCACGGTACACGGTGAAGGCCAACTGCGCGACGAGACGCAAGGTTAGCCGAGCGATGGCGAGTAGTTTGTTGTTGGTGGTAGCCGAGTCGTTACTGTCCATGGCGAACGTAACGCCAACGGCACCAACGGCCCAACAGACCGATAGCCCTGATGGCGTAAGCCTGAAGGAGCTCACGAGAGCAATCGGTAAAGTGGCCGTGTACATCAGATCGTCGTCCGTGCAATCTAAGTTGAGCCTTAGGATGCTATGGTATCTGCCCGTGGAACTGTGCAGTGTCCGTGGCATAGAGGCGTACAGGCCGTTATTGCAAGAAATGGAGAAGGTCTCACTTTGCTACGTGTTACTTTCGTACCCGGAGGAGACACGGTCCTGCAGCCTGTGTGATCTGAGCAAGGCGATAACGCGGAGCGCTTCAAAGAACGACGTTCGCTGTTTGCGGCTGAGCGCGGACGTGCCTCGCAAAACGACAAGGCGTTCGGCCATTGACAAGGCTCCGTATTCCTTTAGAAAATCAGTGCGATTACCCAACTGCTACAAACAAGGCACCGGATTCGAATACGTAGAAACGTTTAACGACCAGGTCTGTCTCCCCGGGTCTGGGTTCGACCATCATCTTTCTCTTTCTGTGGGACTTTCATCCAATCCCATCGCAGACGATGTCACGTTTCTGGGTGACCGATTCGTGGACTTACTGAAAGAACGCCAGGGGTCGCCCTCAATCGAATTCATCGCCGAAGACAGCCCTGATGGCGAACGAGTGGAGAATGAGGCTAAACGACTTATGGGTTTGTGGGGGTGCCTGTGACTGTTAGGCAAACTGGAACGGGGTTGTTCTGTGTGCAAGCCACGGAGAAGTCGACGACGTACCCGTGCCCCAAACATAACAGAGTACACTCTACTTCTAAACTCAGCGCTCTAGTGTTTGCCACACAAACCAAACACAAATGTTTTGTCACTTAACAGTAATAATGTGTTGGGTTTTTGTTATGTACAACAAATAAAGAATCCACCGTGGAACTACTCGTGTTTGTTGTTATTGAGTACATGTCTGATAGCAATAATAGGTAAGAGACACACCGTGATATTACTACAAAATATACACTTTATTCAATTCAGGAAACACAAAGGTACACGGATACATTGATCGCAAAGTACATCATCATTGACATTACAACATATGCTCTCAGCACAGATCATAAAACAAAACAAGTAACACAGTAAGTGACAGGGCCGATGCTATTGTCCTAACTGTAATACCTCATGTAGTACGAGGAACATGTGGCATTAAAACGCTAATGCGTCTAATGTCGGCCCACCATGAGCAGATGGGACGAGAAAAATATACAACAAGGCCAACAACAGCCAAAAGTAGTATGCAGACGACAGCTACAATCACATGGCTCCTGGTTCGATCTGTTGATGTAGACAAAGCAACAAGGTCACCGCAAATACATACACACAAAGGGCCAAATGTGAATTGTACACAGAAAGGTTTGAGTGTTGGTCTCACCGTTTGTTGGAGTAGCGTCTCGGTGATCTGCAGTTGTTGGAGTTTGCAGCGGTGTCTCTGTTGTCGAGTTTCTGACAAGTGTTGAATCTAAATGACAAAACAAAAGTCAACGCTCGTCACCACACTGTAGCCTGAGTGAGTTTGGCACCACACAACACCATCAACAAAAACGTTTGCTCTCACCAACTACAAGTTCGACGATGGCAAATTTCACCCGACTCTGTAGCTTTGGTACGAAACAGCGGTATCTGCCTGCGTCTCCCTCCGACACATTCGTAATCTTCAGGGAAATGTTCCCGTGTTTCATGGCGTCGGCAAACAACTCCGTCCTCCTGACGTACGACGCGATCTTCATGTCGGGAACCTCCGTCTTGTCTCTGTATAGGTGAACGTACTCCACTCGGCTGAGCCGGTCGGACGGGTCAGGTTTGAGGCCGAGTTTGGACCACTCCACCGTCAAACCCCGGACATCGAACGTGGGCTCCAGGTGACACGGCAGCACCACAGTGTCACCCGGAGCGGCTACGGTGGGAAGATTCGAACCGACCACCAGAATCTCACCTGGACACAGACAGAAAAGCATACACCGTAAACTAACAGCTACACAACTCCTGTGTTTAACTCTTTGCAATGTTACATTTAGCGACATTTTAGACAGAACCAGGGAGCTAGCGATGGCTGTTCATGGTACTGTGATCCTGATATTATAACACGCTTTGTGTTGTCATGTATGAATAAAAATGCCGTTGATCATCCAGCACATTCGCTTGTTGTCTCTGCTTCACAATAAAGAAGAACTAAGACCACGCTCATTGAGTACAGGTTTCTTTTTATTTAGTTCACATGTGAAAAACACAAAAATCAAGATGTACTACAGCATTAAGATGGAGTACGCAGAGCACAGCGGACACACAACATTAGATCAGGGCCCTCCTGATAGAAATAAACAACCGTTCGTTATATGAATGAAATGGCCGTTAGAACTTGTGCATCGCGCCACGCTTGATGCTCTGTGGCGGTCCGGTGAATCGAGCCGGCGGCTGGGGCGTTTCACATTCAGCCAGCTGGTAAACCCTCTCGGCGCAACGCGACAGAGGTCCGATGGGTAACTCCATCCACGCCGGATCGTCGGAGTTCAACATGGGACTTCTGTATTTTACGTCGATAAGCAGTCCTTTCGTCCCACGCACGTTGCCTGTGGTGCAAATGTAGTTCTGTCCTTTATGCCCACATCTATTCAAATCGCGGAGATTGAATGCCGTGAGATTACCGCCAAGGTCCCGCAGCTGTGTTTCGTCTGCCACAATGTCATTCATAATAGCACAGGCACTTGTCAGAGTGATCGCGGGACACAGTCTGGGTTCGAGCTCTGATGTCTTTAACGACGCAGCGTAAAGTAAACTGCATACCTCGCCATCCACGGTAACGTTGGAAGACTCTATATCGTTTCTGCTGTAACTCACAATGGTGCGCGCCGTGTGTTTCGACGGGGCGTCGGACGGCGATTTGCCGATTAGATCGTCATGGGACACTGCAGCGGTCTCTGTGTCGTCGCGGCTAGTGTTGTGGCGTGCGATGATATCGCGAAGGTCCCTGCTGACTTCTGCTATGTCCTTGGCAAGTGCAGCCAAGCTGGTTTCGTTCGATCCATTCCTTCTTCCACTTTGCCAACTAGGTCTGAACCGCGGAAGGCTACAGTAAATGCGGTTTCTAACATAGCCAAGCTCAGGGAACGTTTCTTTCTATTCGTGTGTTTTGGCGGGGCGTCGGCCTCGGAAAGGTAGTCGTCGTCGTAGTCGTCGGCGGCCTCGGATGGGTCTTGTACGCTTACGTTGTACCAGGATGCGTGCATGTCCACAATCAGTCTATCACCCGCAGGCCAAGCGTGCCAGGATACGTTGACATCCCTGTACGTTTCCACTTCTGGTACGTCTATCTCCAGATCCAACCAAAACATTACATCTTTGGAATTTAGGATAAAGTACACTGTATTGCCGTACCCAGAGGATGTGATCACGCCGGACCCAGAGTATTCCGCGGACATTTGTATGGCTTTAGCTAACCCTAAGCCCGCCAGGCTTAGTAGGGTTGGCTCTGCTTTGAAAGGCGTAGCCGTGACGTTTCTACTCAACGGTGGGGGTTTCTGTGGAAGCATGGTGTTTTCGGGATCGACAATCGTGTAGCCTAAGAGCCACGTTCCATTTTCCGCTCCTACGGGGAGAGGGCCTATGCATGTGGTAGTTAAATCTTCTCTGTTGAATACACAGGGAAATGTACCCGACCAGTGCTGAGTGGTGTACTCTGAGCAGTTGTCGGATTGCATGGACATCTGAGTCTTGTCCACGGCGTAATCGCCTATGATATAGGCTGTCATCCTCCATTCGCATTTTGGAGGACTAGACCCGAAACGCCACCTAGTGATCGACTTTTGTGGATCGTACACTGTCACCTGTCGTATGGTAGGGTGTGTGTTCAGACCTGTGAGCATGGCGACGTGCAGAGATCCTCGGTCGACAATCCCGCCACATGCTCCGGCGATGACAAGCACAAGAACTGCTACCGTAACGTGTAATCGTGCCATCTGTGTTTGAGTGGTACGAGTCAAAACCTTGTACACTTATCACTTAGGTAGCCTGTGTATCCAGAGCACAGTTGACCCTGAAGTGTTTTGCCTCGGCTGGGAAGGGTTTATCTCTACCTCAGTTGAAGAGAAATCTACAGCCTGAGGCGGCTAGCTTTACGCTATAGGTCGGCGGCTCCCGACCTGCAGGTCGGCTGGCTTTGCGCTGCAGGTCGGTGGGCTCGGAGCTGCAGGTTGGCTGGCTCGGAGCTGCAGGTTGGCTGGCTTTGCGCTGCAGGTCGGTTGGCTCGGAGCTGCAGGTTGGCTGGCTCGGAGCTGCAGGTCGGCTGGCTCGGAGCTGCAGGTCGGCCACTTTGCCATTAGTGAAGCGTGAACATAATACATGTTTCACAAGTAATCACTTTGTGTGTTTGCATAGTGTGATGGAATATCGGTCTCAGGGTAGGGTGTAACACTTGTGCATTGTGACTAATAGCACCAGATCAATCTAAGCTGTGTGGTGCTGTGCCAGGGACAAGATAATTGGACTTGTGTATTCTCTGGATTTACAAAGGCGTTGCCCTCTCAACTGTACACGGGATTAGGGAAGGAGGAGTGCCATCCATGACTTGTATCTCTCGCTCTCTGTGTATATATACAGATGCTTAGCGTATCTGCTCACACCGTGCTCAAGAGGATTGCAGCTCGTTTTCACTGGGGAACATGACAGAGTACTATCCACTATATCAATGGCGTCAAGACTACGACGGCGAACGGTCTCGATCCCTACGGCCACCAGTAATACCCTCTGTGCTTCAGAACGTGCAGCGGCGAAGGGAATATGAGAATAATAAGAACCATCGCATACACAACAAAGCGAGCCGACCGTGCGGTCCCACGAGCCCAGGTTTGAGAGAATCGACAACTGTGAATATCACCCATTCGCGGCAGGAACGCCCATTCTACACCCCAGCTAAACAGAGGCGCTCCAATGTGGCCAGCAACCAAACGGTTTCGTCTAGATACCAAGGGCAACACCCCCAAGCAAAACGCCTTCGTTTGGACAGAGGAGCTGCCGATTGCCGTGAGCGCCTTATGTCCCGGGATACCAATACCACACCTATGTCAAATTCTAGGACTGGGTATAAACACAAGCGTCTGGATGTCACACCAAGTCGCTTCAACAATAAGCCCACGGGACAAGACAGGAATAGGAGCAATAGGCAGAAGGACACCTCATACCCACCAGCTAAGGCTGCTCAACCGCATCATGACAAACCAAAGCCTCCCCGGGTTAAACGACAGCCCATCACCTTACAACGCGCGCCTCTCAGGTCTACTGGGCTCGATGCACAAGACATCAGATGCCGCGCTATCGACCAAGAGCAGCCTTGTAGTTCACACACTGTGCCAACACAACCACCTCAATCGAGACAGCCGAGTCCGAAGCAAACGCCACCGCGAGTAAAAAGGAGCAGTGTGAAAAGACCATGGAGGAATGCTAAACTCACACACACCCCTGACTCCGAAGACTACGACTCCGACGAAGACAACAACAACAACACTAGGTTTACACACAACACGGAGTATAACGGAGCTGCGCCTCAGGAGGAAGGAAACGCAGAGATCCAAAGACACTCTTTGATGAACGACCGAGTAGACCAAGAAGGTGATGCCGATGATGCTTCGTCATCCGATTCCAGTGCGAGTCATACACAATCGTGTAACTCCGGGTCATCCGGCTCGAGTTCATCTGGATCATGCACGGCGTCATCTGCTTCGTCGGCATCGGACTCATCGGACTCGGAAGGCGAGGTGGCATTACCTGAAGAACATAAATTAAACAGCCCGTGCGCAGCCTCCGTGAAACAGGCCAGTCCTGCTGCTACTACTACAGTCATCAGCCAAGGGTCATCTCCAACAGTGGCAACAACATCGAGACAGTTTCATGGTGGTGGAAAAGGATATCCAACCGTGGTAACAACAACAACAACGGCAACAACATCAAGACAGGTTCATGGTGGTGGAAAAGGATCTGGGACACGTACGCAGGAGCAACCAACTGTGCCAACAACAACGGCAACAACATCAAGACAGGTTCATGGTGGCGGAAAAGGATCTGGGACACGTACGCAGGAGCAATCAACCGTCGCAACATCAACGGCGGCAACAACATCAAGACAGGATAATGGTGGTGGAAAAGGATCTGGTAGAAGTACGCAGGAGCAAGTCGGTGTCTGCCGCGCAAACAAATGTCTAATCAACACACCGCCCGCCGCAAGCCTCAAAGCGGAAACTGTGCACCGGGTGCCTCAGAACACAGCATACGGCCAACCATCACCACCCAAACTAAAGTCACATCTCCAGTGATATCAGGTGAAACGCACAGCCGTTCTATCCCTCCTGGCCCTCGAACGGCGATGCAAACGCCGCACCACAAGCATAGGGCTCGCGGGCAGGCAGCGAGAACAACGCCTCATGGAAAACGCAAGCCTGGTGTCGTGAACGGTCAGGAAATGACCAATGGTGAAAAACTTAAGCTTAATACACAACAAACAACGTCAGACCTTGATGTTTTACCCGACAACCAAGAGCAAGATACGAAACCTCGGGGGGTTGCCTCAGTACAAGTTGAAGTATCCATCCAAAACCCCGCTGTCATAGCCCTAAATAAAATCAGCGCAGCGTGTTCGAATCTGCTTTCCACCGCCAAGCCTAGGGAAGCGGAGCCCCTGGAGGCAATCGAAACGAGCAACGCGTGCCGGGATCTGATATCCACTGCCCAGCTTAGAGAAGAAGCGGAGCCCCTATGCCCGAGCGAAACAAGCTCGCAGTTGCCCTTTGCTGATTCCGATTCCTCATCTGCTATGGCTGTGCGCTTACAGTATATGGGAAACATGTGTAACACTACAATAGAGGACACAAGTGATGAGCCCGCAGAACAGCTGCAAGATGAGGTGCCAAAATACCAAAACAACAGCTGGTTGCCTCACCCACACTGTGGCAACGACGAACCAGCAGTAACAAAGAAACCACCGACGACCACACTCCCCACATACGACGCAACCGGCAACGATATACATGACTTTCTGAACACAGATGTACAGGCCCTAGCGACAGCAGACAATGTCGTTTTATATCAGGGTGTAATGCAACAACACAGCACCAGCCCCCCAAGATTCAAAGGCAGCGCGACAAGCAGGGAGACGAGTGGGGTTCATGCAACAATGTAAGTGTGTACTATATTATCTACATGGCGAGGGTCCCACAGTCTGTGTGTACATCAATCGTCTTTCTAATACTCACATCTAATTCGTACACTGTGTTTGTGTACAAAATAGGTTCGGGGACATGGCGATAGCCCAGGAGTCTGCAGATTACGTCAATGCATTCAATGGTGACAACGACCTTGGGTTTGTCCCGGCAAGAGCGTGGATGGACAACAGCAACAGAAGCAGCAATGAGCAATACGTACCAGATCCCAACAATGTGTTGTCATTGGCATCATCACATAACGGAGAAGCTGTCACGGGCCATGGGTACTACAACAACAACAACAACGACAACAACACCCCGATATACAGCAACTCTAGTGTTTCAGATCGCAAGGACGACACCGTCGCAATAGCTGCGGGAGCCAAGCCAGCCTCGGTCGAGCTGAGCTATACCAATGAACACACGATGCTAGTACACGCAGCAGTAGATACCTACGAACGCGTGTCGCCTGTTAGTATGCCAGCTGTAGCCCCACCGCAGCCGGCGACACTCCACATAAACCCAGATGACGGCGAATACCGCGACGCACTCCAGTCTATACTGGAAATAGTTACCAAAGCCGTCAAATGTACAGTGTGTGAATGTCCGTTCAACGCCACTGTGCTCTGTGTCGACTATGGGATTAAGCTAAACAGACCCCTGCAGTGTGTCTGCGGGTGTGTCATATGCTCTGTGTGCTACACGAAACACAAAGGGTGTGTTGTGCACAAAGTACACTCTAGGCGCGCTATTGTCAATGTCACTGTCAACCAGCTAGCCAGCGTCGCAAACGTGAAGTGGGATCTAGAGCTAGATCAAACGGCTGCTTTCAGGACCGAAGGGGACTAAGGTGTGCGGACGATCATGCATCTACATTGCAGTGCTCCGACTGTGGACGAACTGAGAAATGGTTGGTTCCACACATACACACACACAGACACTGCATGGTTTCACAATAGCACACTACCGCTCACTTGAACATTTTGTCTTTCCAGCTTTCGAGAGATTAATCAACAACCAAGACGAGATGGCTTTCAAGTACTGGCTGAACTCGCCCATGCCGGAGGCGATGGCCTACAGATTTGTGTGCATGCCACACATTCCGGGCTTTTGGGATCACATCGCCGTGGGTTGCCACGCGCCTAACACGCAACTCATGTTGTCGCCCGATGTGTACACGCCACGACTGTTCGATGTGAACATGTGCGGTCTGCATTTCCACTGGTGCTGTTTTGTATTTGTCGACCAGGCTATACTGGCCATGTGGTGCTCAGTGCAAACCAACACTGGCTTGGCAGAACTTCTGCCTATCACAGACAGAACGGACCAGAGAGTACGCCCGTTGACGTCGTCTAATGGGTTCAACTCGATGCTATATTATCTACACAGATGGATCCGCGTACACTACGGTAAAGGTGATACGGATGTCGTTGACGTTGTGTTGGACTGTATGCCTTCCGAGAGCACAACCTTTGCGCATTTCATCTCTACGCTGGCAGCTAAAAGTTTAGCCTCGTCCGTGTTCTCGCCTGCGATCACACAACGCAGAGCGCAGACAGACTTACATTACACCATCGACCACAGATACCCAGATCAACTATTCAGCCAACCTCCAAATGATTTAGACGGGGGTGTCAAAATTGACATCAGACAAGAGTTTGGATGTCACCACGACGTGGGATTTGAAATACAACCGAAGCTTTACTTTACTGGTAACGACCACAGGGCATACACTTGACACTTCTGTGTAACAGAAGTGTTGTGAAACCATGAAGCTACGTCTCTCCTACTGTACTTTTTTTGTATTCATGTTTTTATACGGTTTGTGATATATACATGCACACGTGTTGTAACCATGAAGTCTTTCTTAACAATGTGTATCTGGTATAAATGATGAAGGTAAATGCTACACTGAAGGGAATGTGTCTCAAGGGAATGTGTCTCACTTGGTGCCTAACGCGTTTGAACATAACGCGCATGTTACTGGTATTGGGTCTCATATTGTAATCGTTTTGTTTTTATACGCATGTATAGTGCATTCTGGTTTGAAGAAGGGCACCTGTGGAGTTTTTGGTGCTTATACACTTATGTCTTCTTTTGTGAAAAAAAATCCAAGTGTAATCTACAAAAGATACGGGTGAGTTTGCCTGTGGCAAGACAAATGAAATGACAATGATATCAATAAAAAGTTACTCTGCACTTCAACAAAACATCATGTCTCCTGTCGTCTGTACAACAAGCAACTGCTGTAGCCTGGACAGCTCGGTGCTGCAGGTCGGCGGGTCCCGTGCTGTAGGTCGGCGGGTCCCGTGTTGTAGGTCGGCTGGGTCAAAGCGACTTTATGTTACATATGAATTCAGTGTCGCCTCACAGCAGTCACTCTTGAAAGAAAATAGTATCTCAACAGGCCAGGCTGCATTTCTCGTATTCTGAGATGGAACTATCATGGGACTTCCGTATATCTTATTACCTGAACAAAGAACCGTCCGCTTTTCGGTGGTTGGTGAGAATGCTCAGCCAAGACACAGGGCTCGTCGACGAATCCCGGCATCAAGAGATCAAACGCGTCTTGGAGAAATGCGACAATAAGACCGACGGGCACCCGGAGTGTCTGATCGAACTCCTTTGTCAGCATTTAGGCAACGATGTGGCAAGACAAACAATCGAGGCTTTGTTCCAAGCCGCGAACGCCGACACGCTGAAATATGACAAACATTACAATGTGACATGTCCAACCCAACTGGTTCTGGAAGACATCGACTACGTTCACGAGAAGCACATGCTTTGCCAGTTGCTGTGTGAACTCAGCGACAGTGAAATCCGTAGGGTTAAAATGCTTCTCACTTGGGACATTTTGGATAGTCCCGAGTGTCGGCACATTCCACGTGGTTGGATGGAAAACAAGAGCATCTACGATCTGCCCCCCAAGATTGTGAACTACTGGCAAACATATTACAAGTGTGTCATGTTTGTAATCCTGAACCTTTTAGGCCGTAGGGATCTGCTGGTCTATCTGCGGATCTCTTCCGAGACGATGTCGGACTTGTGAAAAGGCACCACTGATTGTATGTTGTACCGCTCCTGTGTATCTGTGCATACATCTCATTACTAATGATGCTTTCAATAAAAACAAGCTCTTATACACATTGAAACTCCTTGTGCAAGACTGTGATTTTTGTCTAATACCACACATTACACGACCAACCATGAGCGGTCACAATGACAATATCCCATATTGGTGGTGGACGGAGAACGGGGACTGGCTTAAGGCCACGGTTATAGCGGCTCCGGTTTTCATTGTTTTGGGATTGGCACTGATCAGCTACAAACTGTACGAACGACGAACCTCTTCGTACATTTACAAACCTGGGGATGGCACCGCAGTGTACACTGCCGTGTACAAACCCACCACCTGTTCAATGGACGATGAGTGCTGTGCATCAGGAGTGCTGTGTTTGTTGCATCAGGAGATAACCAACCCCGCGCTTACCGTGTTCCTAAAACGGGTGAGCCCTCCCGCCAGCAACTGGTGTAACTACACCCCGAAACATGTGGCCTGCGGGATCGAAGATCCGATAATGTGCGAGATAGTGGATCTGGGCATCAAGCTCATGGACGACAGGGTGCCCAATGCGTTTGCGGTTGCAGAGCTGTTACTGTGTAATACGCAAAAGGCCAATCAGTACGTTCGAGCCTACGAGTGCTACAACGAAGACGACGAGTATCGCGCCCAGATTCATAGGAACAACATCGCTTTACTGCAGCAACAGTTTAAGGACGACTGGAGCGCTCTGGCCAGTATCGACAGGCGGATTAGAGCATCGAACAGCGGTGTCATCAACAAAGCGCAAAGGCATGCAACGAGAGAGTTGTTCAGGAACTTGGGCACCCACAACATAAACGACACCTTTAAGCAGTGGCAACAGCTGATAAAAGACACCCCGGCCGCGAAAGACACTGCAAGAGCCAGAGACTATAGCAACATGAAAGTGCTCTTTCACAACCTGAGGGTGTACCACAACAAAATGAACAAGCTGAAGAAGAGCACAAAGACAGCTGACGATATCGACGATGACAACAACGGCGACGACAACAGCAACACGCCGCCGGACGATGGTAACTCCAACCGCAAAGCGTCTAACTTCTCAGTCGGATCTACCTCGCCTAGGCCAGGAAAAGCGTCGAGACGCGAGGTCGACGTCGCGACGGGGCCGGTGTCACCATCCCAAAAACCCTGGTGCTTTTCTATGATTGTGCCCGACAACCCCCCTTTAGGCACGTGGGTCAAAAACATAGGGACTCTATTACAAAGCGCACCTTGGTTATACGCAGATAACACAAGAAGAGAAGCTGTGTGCCGCGTCCTGGGCTTGGAGAAAACGCTGCTGCACGATAAATACAGCTCCGTGTTGGAACAATGGGTGTCTAGCAATCCCATCGTGGTAGAACAGCTGAACGCCCATGGTTTACAAGATAAACTGAGTTTGGCTCTGATCGACCGCTTGGGCGCCATGTCGACCAAAAGCTGGATAAGAAAAATCAAACGAGCTTCCGCGCGTGCACCCGCAACCACAATTTCATCTGAGACAAGAAAAGGCAAACGGGCTTTCTCGCGTACACTCGCAAAAAAGACCACGCTGGTGGACCGTGAGAATTGCAAGAAAAGTAGAGCCGACAAAAAGCCCCGCTCCAACGCACCCAGAGAATTACTTTGCCAGGAAGCACTGAGCTGCGAGGATGACACCTATGACGCTGAGGACTCTGACCAGGACGAAGAAGGAGAGTACGATTGCACAGCGGCCCAAGGAGAAGACTTGCTGGCCAAAGAGGAGTATGACAATGAGGAATTGTTGGGTAGATATGATGATGATGATGATGATGAGCGTCTAGATCAATACGACTTGGAGGACAACTTCATTGACGATAGGAGCGAGGACGATTACAGCATCGTAGGGAGCGACTCTGACGCTTGCGACCCTGTAAAACGGATAGCCTTCGGTCGAATTGACCGTCGCCGTCACGTCGACGACTCTGACACTGAGTCGGACCACGACATCCCCGAACACTCTGGTGTACATAAAGGCATGATATTTTCCTCAGACTCCGAAGAGGAACCCGTGCCGGCGAGAATAACAAAACGACGCCCTTGTGTTAGCAAACAGCACGACGATGAAGATGACACTGACGGTGACGATCGACCGACGACAAGTGCAAAGTTGACTAGAAAGACACCCACAAAGTCTCCTACAAAGTCGCCTAGAAAGGCAAAGGAAACGAGGATTGATCGCGTGAGCCGTAAGACAACCAGCAGGAAGAAGCAACACAAGGGCGATCGAGTAAAAGGACCGCCAGCGCCCTCATGTTCATCTGATTCGGATGTAAATAAGACGGCCAACCGAACGCATAATAAGAGAAGACGCGGGTCGTCGGTCCAGCGCAGTCGAGGCAAGAGTGAGAGAAAGTCAACCTCTTTTCATTCTGATTCGGACGCCAGTCATCCTGAGAGCAAGTGCGCGTCTCCAAAGATTAAACGCCCAAGACTGAGCTCAAGCACGGACGACGGGTCCAGTGCGTGCAAGTCTCCAAAGATTAAACGCCCAAGACTGAGCTCAAGCACGGACGACGGGTCCATCGACCACGCTGTGGATTCACACCGCCCTGTGGAAGACCCAGTGCCACCTGTAGAGTCGGATGGTGATCTAGAGGACAGCATGGACTTTAGTGGACCCATCGTTGCTATGTGAGGCGGGTTGAGACTGTGATTACAAACGTCGATTGTTCCTGTGACATCGTGGCCACTATGTCAGCAGCGCACAGGAAAAGCAAACCGTGCCCTGGGCCTCAAAGTGGTGTCATGATCAAATATTTAGAGTCACTGGCGAAAACAATCGATGTCAGCCAAACACTGCAACCTTGCTCTGATCGAGCACCCCTAGCAAAACATTCTGATTACGGCGAGCCAGCCGCGAAACGTACCCGTGCGAGCAATAGCGACAGTACAATGTGGAAATATTTGAGAAGAAATGACATTCGTTTTGTAGGCAATGTTGTGTAGTCAACACACGCGGACCATTGTACGCTGTGAAACTGTGTATGTTTGTTACCATGTCACAATGCTCTTTGCTCTTTGTGTGTATTTGAAACAATAAAAGAAATAATAAACAGATGTCAAAACACGATCACTTTGCTCAGTGTGATAGTTTATTTATTATACACATAACATTACACGTTACACCTAAAACCCCCCACTCCTACTCCAAAATACCAAACCGGCCGACCTACAGCACTGGCCGACCTACAGCACTGGCCGCAAAACCTACAATTGTCCCGTGGTATACTACTACACAACCTGCAAGACCACATGCTTGCTTTGGGGCGTTTGACATTGCTGGTAACGTTTGCTGAAGCTGGCATCTCAGATACAGCCATGTCTTCTGTAGATATCCACATAATCGCCGGCGTTATCCGCAGAGGGAAACCTGATATGAAACAAGCGCCTCCTGTGTGTTCATACGTGCGACGTTATCACGTGAGCAAATGGCGTCTGTGTGTCCTGGATCGTAGGAACCGTGAAACGACTTTAACTCTAATACATGCGGTGATCCCGTCAGATAGATTCCAGCACTACTCGGCGCGTGTAAAGGCGCGGATTGAGGGTTGGATAAAATCTCACGAGCCAAACGAGCCGATCGCAACGAGATCGCTTGCAAGCGCCTTCGCCCAGGACCTATCTGACAACAAGTGCCCTTATTTCGTCAGCCGAAAAGAACTCCCAAGTGACCCCGCGTGTACATTCGGCATGTGTATTGTAAGGTACGAGGAGGCGCATATAACATGGTTATGGGACTCTAGGAAAACAAAAAACAAGTACACCGATGCCGAAACCTCAGCAGAGGTGGCTCGCTGCAGGGGACTTCCTGTTCCTGTCGTAGAACGTACACTCCATACACGACAACCTGATGGCCGGGAGCCGCATCGCTCATCGCGGGAACACGTCACCTCACTAGACCGATTCCTTGCAAGCGGGCGCCAGTTGACGTTTGTTACCAGAGAGACACCCCTCACCTTTCGGCCGACGGACCGCTTGAAGCAGCGCGCGGCTCAGAAGAACACACGAACGGGGATGTAGCTGCGAGATCCGACGGGGCTGATCTGCTGACGTGTTGTTGTTGTTACGAACAGAAGCCAATGTGCCTGTTGAGCTGCGGACACATATGCTGCTCGGCGTGCATCGACCAGGGCATCAAGGTGACGAAGAAACGCTCGTGTTTCGTGTGCAAAGCGGAATGGACGTTTTGTCGAGCGGTGGACATGAGAAGTGTCAAGCCAGACATTGTCTGTGCAGAGTGCAATAAACGTAGAGTGTACATGATGATATGTGGACATGCAACCTGCGGGTGTTCTACCAGGGTTTGTCCGACGTGTAACACTGGGCCTACAGTAAGAGTTTTCATGTGGCTGATCTAACTGTGGTGAATAAAAAACGTAAACGTATTCGGATGTTGCCCGTTCAGCTCAGTGGTTCTGTTCTATTGTCGATGGTCACATCCATGAAATGTTGACATTGTGTCTGATTGCAAATAAACATTAGAAGGCTGTCGTGTTTTATTGCATGTTTATTTTGCATCTGTGTAACACATTCAATATGTACACATGACAGACGGACATCTCGTCAAAGTGAACACACACACACTGTACAATCACAAAACAGTAACCCGCGGGGGTGTAATTACAGTCTTCTATACATTAACATGTACAAATGAGCAGGCACGTTGTAGTACGATAAGGGTAATGCAGGGCAGTGTTTCACAACATCGCCGTCGACGAAATACCACTTGGACTTCTTTTTCACAAAGGCCGCATAATGTCCGAACTCATAGGGGCCTGTGTGAGTTATCATGCCGTACAGTTCGTACTTTGTAGGCTGTGAAGTTACAGACATCCTGCTACAGTCTAGTTCTTGTGGGGCGTCGATCGCACTGGTGTTAACCATAAGCTCTCCGCGTTGCACACACCGCTGCCCTCTGGCAACGGTGAAACATAGGACTGCGGGTAGCTCTGTGATATCCGTAGTGACGATCAGCTCCGTCTCCTCTTGACAGGTGCCACAGTGGTAGTCGGACACTCTAAAGGACTCAGAGTAGTCGTCCACGTAGTCCTGTAGCTTATTTGGCTTGTTTTCCCCAATATATACAATCACGTTGGTCGCGGCATGGTGCGAGACGCATTCCGCGTTACACGTCGAACACTTTGCAGATTGTTGTTTCCGTATAGTCCACAGGCCAGATGCTTGTTTGCATCTAGGATCGCCGTCGTCCGCTAGTGCGTTTAGCACGCACTTAAACACAGTATCGGCATCTTGTTGAACCTCGTGTGTCATCTCACTGTATCGAATTAGCGCGTCCACAAGTGGATGTGGATCACACGGCGGCATTCCCCGAGTGTTACGGTCCATGTCCCGTAAGACGCTCGTCAGTTCGCTCGCCACGGTGCTGTCGCTGACCCTATCGCAGTCGGCGTCATCATCAACATCAACAACAACATCATCATCACCATCACCATCACCATCAGAGCCACAGAGGCCTCCGGTCAGCGTAATCCTAAAGTCATCGGTGACATACAGACACTGCAATACACTGTTTACAGCGCAGTGAGTCCCAACGTTGATCAACCCTCTCATGTTGGTTATCCTGTGTGCTCGTGGCAGACAATGCTCAATAATCCGTTGTGCAGTAAAGTGGCACACCCCTAAAAAGGTCGTCCAGTGTCTTTATTGCTCCTTTGTTGGTCTCCTTTCCATCAATGCACACTAGTAGTATAGTTATCTTGTAGTGATACGAGCTGAAGTTTGACAGGGGGGTCGACGTGGTATGTTTTGTGATTTTCATAACAGGAGCCCAATCCAACAGCGTTGCCACGTCGTGAGTGTACAGGCGTAGTTGATCGAGGGACTCGAACATATGCCGTTTCAACTCGTCCACGCTTGGGATTCCTGAAAGTGCACTAGCTCTTAGTGTGATCTTAGTCAGACCCTGAGTGCAATCTAGAGTGGTGACCGCGATCGCGGTATCCCGTAGCGCCTTAGCCTTTACTCGCAAGACAATGTTTCGAACAAGGTCTTTGACGAGCCCGCCGTGGTCGGGTGTCACATTGGCCGCGCCGGGGGCCGAGTCCGGGCGGCACGCGGTCTTGGAAAACCGCGTGATCGGAAGACGGGTCGGGTTTCCGCACACCAGAACCTTAGCTGTACACTTATTCAAGTTGGCCTCGCCGACCCTCGAGCCTACCCAATTCGGTACGTCGGCCAAATATTCTCTGAACGTAAAGTGTGTGTGCGCTAGCGATGACACAACGGGCTGAACTCTTGTGATAGCGCCGGCAACATTCCACCGGCTCAACTCTGTGACCAAACGCTCTACGTCATGGCTATTTGAAAAAGAAGACTGCCATTTCTCTAGAAATGGCACGGCGGGAGAGCCGGGCTCGTGCTTACTAAGTAGTTCCAAACACACAGATGTAATTCTCGGGCTGTGGCCACCTAACAGCTGTTGATGGTCCGGCTGGGGAAAGTGGGCGCTCAGATAACCCACTATGTCGATCATGACAGCCCCTCGGCCGAGCAGTAGGTAATCGGTTGCCATGTTCGTAGGTAGCACGTTCTTCTCGGCGGCAGCTTTCAATGTCAAGAGAACTTGCATGAAACACGGATAAAAGGACTCTCCCTGTTCCACCACCCAGTTGATCATCTTGGTAGATCTGAAAAGCTGACCGTATTGAAACACGTATAGCCCATGAGCCTTAGCTTGCTTGTACACGGATTCCCTAGGTCCGGCAAACAATAAGGGATGTTCTTTTGTCAGCCGACATGCTCTTTCCACGACGTCGCGTTCAAAACACGCGACGTCATCCTCCGTGGGTTTCGTGACAATGACCATGGTGACGTCGGACTCGCCTTTGTCTGCTTAGTACGAACAAGACATTTAACGCGACTGGGTTGACCGAGAGACGGCCTAGTCGTCTGCCCCTGCTGTGTTCTGACTGATGGTTTCCCGCAGCAGCTACATTGCACACAGCCGGCACCTGCGGGACCGAGGGTGCGCGAGTAAGCGTGTCCTCCACGGTAGCAACACCCGTAGGCACTCGCGCCCCCGTTTTATGGCTTGGCTGTTGGCCGCTAGAGGCCGCGTCCGCCATGACATTGCGCATGTCGGGCACCGCACCCGGCTGTACTTCGGCCTGTGTTCGTTTTGCACACGGACCAAACGCCCCTACGCGGTCGCTATCTGCAGCGGAGAGCGTCTCCGAATTACATTCCAGCGGTTCGCCAGCTCTACGTTTTTCGGAGTATGCCTTTCTAACGCAATCAGACAGCGCTGTTTCTTTGTCTCTATACCACGTACCGGGTTGCAAATCCGGCGATAAGCGTAACAGGTCTATGCCGTAGTACCTTTTGCTCTGGTGTGTATAGACCGACGTTTCTTCTCTTGCACTACTTTGCGCAAGTGCTCAGGGGCACAGTCGTTTGCTACGATGACATCCGTGGCTCTGTACTGGCCCACTTGCATATTACTAGGATTGCATGAGCCGGCGAGGTGGTGTGTGATACGTCGTAGTTCAAATACGTGTAACGGTTCAATTTCAACAACTCACTGGGCGTGCTACGTTCTTGGGGAAACAAGGTGATGCAAGCATGCCCATGTTAACAAATGTTTTGTCTAGAATATTGCGGCCCATTTCACCCAGCGTACTCCCAATGGCGACGGCGGTGGGCCTAGAGTCTTTGTACTTGCCGTACAGCGTCTCAGCGTCGTACGATTTCATGTAGTTGCTTGCAAATGCAGTCGTGGGGTTGAAGGCGTGTACACGCCGACGAGTTTCGAGAGGCTATCCCCGTAGGTCTTCTTGCAGAATTCGGACTGCGTCTGAGGAGACCTGTATTCTATAACGGGGATCCCGTGTACAGTTCCCACATGACACAATACCAGCTGAACACATCGCTGGCCATGGTGGAATTTAAGCACCAAAGCACTTCGGGGGCCGTGTGCACTCGATTGCCACGTTGCTGGTCTGGAGTCGAGTAGTTGCAGGCTGTGCCGAAGTCGCTGATCTTGAACGACAGCTCCACCGGTTTTCTATCGGGTTGATGGCACACCGAGGATATTTCTGTACGTCAGGTCTCGGTGTTGTACATGTCTCGCGTGTAGGTACTCCAATCCTCTCAATGTATCCAATTCCACAATGGGCATCAGCGAGGTGTGCGGCGCTGTCGGTGGAGGCGCTCGATCCAGGCGTATGCAGTTTGTTCATCTTAGCCACGAATTCTGTAAGGAGAATAGGGCTTTCTCCATCACGATCACGGCCCTGCCGCCTAACGGATACTGCGGTATGTCGCACCAATATCCCCCAAACGTACGTAATATGTTCGGGTGCTTCATCGAACGCCTATGGCGATTTCTTCCACTTGCGTGGCGATGTGTGCGTATCTGTTAAATTGATCTTCTATGAGCGGCAGGCTCCAGTCTGCCATTTCTGGGAACATGTTAACTTTCGCCACTTGCACGGCGGAGGTTTCCACGATGATACCGAACCCGCCTCGGCCCAACAGCTTACTGGGATCTTGCATTGACTGCTGAACGTCAATGTCACATTGCAGGTTACCGGGTAGTCCGCTGTACACGGACCAAGGGTTTACCGTACCTTCACAGTCAGCTACGTCGACGTACTCTCTATGGAAACTGTCCAGGGGGCTGGAGCGACTCCTTTGTCTCGCAGGTGAACTGTAGCTTTGTGGTCGATGCACGTGGAGTATGGGGTGATTGCCCTGGAGCCTCGGACGTATCTGTTCAGGTGGTTGCGCGGCGAACGTGGGTAGGAACAAACTGCGTGTGGTTGTTTTGATCAGCCGGTTTGTATTGTCCAGTAGGTCGCTGACATTCTTAGAGTACGGGGCCGTAATCTTAGGGTTAGTCATGAGAAACACCACCACAGAGCTGTACTTACTGGGTGTCACATTTATGTACACCAGGAGGTATTTTGTTTGCTGCTGATTTGAACCTCTTCCTGTACGGCTATCTCCTGTAGGGCTAACAGCTGCACATCACTCCGATGTTCCTCTCGTGTATATCTTTGCAGTTCGGTCACCGTGTCACAACTGAATTGGCACGAATCTGCTTCGGCCGGTCTCCGAGACGACAGACAGTATCCCTTGTAGATCATTATAACGAAACGTCCTCAGGTGAAACGGACTGTATTTTTCGACCAGTTCCAAAAGCAGTTCGCAGTTCCGTTTGATCCTCCCGGTGCGCGGCGGGCCAGCCATTGGCAGAGTTGTGGGTCGGTGTTGAAATACGCGAATCCGGAGCAATCTTTCGTCGTTTCTCTCTCTCTCGACAGGTAAATAGATATGAACTCTCGCAG
>NW_020328932.1:0-40385 GCF_001858045.2 Oreochromis niloticus | reverse complement strand
AACAACAACAACACTAGTTTACACACAACACGGAGTATAACGGAGCTGCGCCTCAGGAGGAAGGAAACGCAGAGATCCAAAGACACTCTTTGATGAACGACCGAGTAGACCAAGAAGGTGATGCCGATGATGCTTCGTCATCCGATTCCAGGCGAGTCATACACAATCGTGTAACTCCGGGTCATTCCGCTCGAGTTCATCTGGATCATGCACGGCGTCATCTGCTTCGTCGGCATCGGACTCATCGGACTCGGAAGGCGAGTGGCATTACCTGAAGAACATAAATTAAACAGCCCGTGCGCAGCCTCCGTGAAACAGGCCAGTCCTGCTGCTACTACTACAGTCATCAGCCAAGGTCATCTCCAACAGTGGCAACAAATCGAGACAGTTTCATGGTGGGAAAAGGATATCCAACCGTGGTAACAACAACAACAACGGCAACAACATTAAGACAGTTCAGGTGGGAAAAGGATCGGGACACGTACGCAGGAGCAACCAACTGCCACAACAACGCAACAACATCAAGACAGGTTCATGGTGCGGAAAAGGATCTGGGACACGTACGCAGGAGCAATCAACCGTCGCAACATCAACGCGGCAACAACATCAAGACAGGATAATGGTGGAAAAGGATCTGGTAGAAGTACGCAGGAGCAAGTCGGTGTCCTGCCGCCAAACAAATGTCTAATCAACACACCGCCGCCGCAAGCCTCAAAGCGGAACTGCACCGGGTGCCTCAGAACACAGCATACGGCCAACCATCACCACCCAAACTAAAGTCACATCTCCAGTGATATCAGGTGAAACGCACAGCCGTTCTATCCCTCCTGGCCCTCGAACGGCGATGCAAACGCCGCACCACAAGCATAGGGCTCGCGGGCAGGCAGCGAGAACAACGCCTCATGGAAAACGCAAGCCTGGTGTCGTGAACGGTCAGGAAATGACCAATGGTGAAAAACCTAAGCTTAATACACAACAAACAACGTCAGACCTTGATGTTTTACCCGACAACAACAGAGCAAGATACGAAACTCGGGGGTTGCCTCAGTACAAGTTGAAGTATCCATCCAAAACCCCGCTGTCGTAGCCCTAAATAAAATCAGCGCAGCGTGTTCGAATCTGCTTTCCACCGCCAAGCCTAGGGAAGCGGAGCCCCTGGAGGCAATCGAAACGAGCAACGCGTGCCGGGATCTGATATCCACTGCCCAGCTTAGAGAAGAAGCGGAGCCCCTATGCCCGAGCGAAACAAGCTCGCAGTTGCCCTTTGCTGATTCCGATTCCTCATCTGCTATGGCTGTGCGCTTACAGTATATGGGAAACATGTGTAACACTACAATAGAGGACACAAGTGATGAGCCGCAGAACAGCTGCAAGATGAGGTGCCAAAATACCAAAACAACACTGGTTGCCTCACCCACACTGTGGCAACGACGAACCAGCAGTAACAAAGAAACCACCGACGACACACTCCCCACATACGACGCAACCGGCAACGATATACATGACTTTCTGAACACAGATGTACAGGCCCTAGCGACAGCAGACAATGTCGTTTTATATCAGGGTGTAATGCAACACACAGCACCAGCCCCCCAAGATTCAAGGCAGCGCGACAAGCAGGGAGACGAGTGGGGTTCATGCAACAAGTAAGTGTACTATTATCTACATGGCGAGGGTCCCACAGTCTGTGTGTACATCAATCGTCTTTCTAATACTCACATCTAATTCGTACACTGTGTTTGTGTACAAATAGGTTCGGGGACATGGCGATAGCCCAGGAGTCTGCAGATTACGTCAATGCATTCAATGGTGACAACGACCTTGGGTTTGTCCCGGCAAGAGCGTGGATGGACAACAGCAACAGAAGCAGCAATGAGCAATACGTACCAGATCCCAACAATGTGTTGTCATTGGCATCATCACATAACGGAGAAGCTGTCACGGGCCATGGGTACTACAACAACAACAACAACGACAACAACACCCCGATATACAGCAACTCTAGTGTTTCAGATCGCAAGGACGACACCGTCGCAATAGCTGCGGGAGCCAAGCCAGCCTCGGTCGAGCTGAGCTATACCAATGAACACACGATGCTAGTACACGCAGCAGTAGATACCTACGAACGCGTGTCGCCTGTTAGTATGCCAGCTGTAGCCCCACCGCAGCCGGCGACACTCCACATAAACCCAGATGACGGCGAATACCGCGACGCACTCCAGTCTATACTGGAAATAGTTACAAAGCCGTCAAATGTACAGTGTGTGAATGTCCGTTCAACGCCACTGTGCTCTGTGTCGACTATGGATTAAGCTAAACAGACCCTGCAGTGTGTCTGCGGGTGTGTCATATGCTCTGTGTGCTACACGAAACACAAAGGGTGTGTGTGCACAAAGTACACTCTAGGCGCGCTATTGTCAATGTCACTGTCAACCAGCTAGCCAGCGTCGCAAACGTGAAGTGGGATCTAGAGCTAGATCAAACGGCTGCTTTCAGGACCGAAGGGACTAAGGTGTGCGGACGATCATGCATCTACATTGCAGTGCTCCGACTGTGGACGAACTGAGAAATGGTTGGTTCCACACATACACACACACAGACACTGCATGGTTTCACAATAGCACACTACCGCTCACTTGAACATTTTGTCTTTCCAGCTTTCGAGAGATTAATCAACAACCAAGACGAGATGGCTTTCAAGTACTGGCTGAACTCGCCCATGCCGGAGGCGATGGCCTACAGATTTGTGTGCATGCCACACATTCCGGGCTTTTGGGATCACATCGCCGTGGGTTGCCACGCGCCTAACACGCAACTCATGTTGTCGCCCGATGTGTACACGCCACGACTGTTCGATGTGAAATGTGCGGTCTGCATTTCCACTGGTGCTGTTTTGTATTTGTCGACCAGGCTATACTGGCCATGTGGTGCTCAGTGCAAACCAACACTGGCTTGGCAGAACTTCTGCCTATCACAGACAGAACGGACCAGAGAGTACGCCCGTTGACGTCGTCTAATGGGTTCAACTCGATGCTATATTATCTACACAGATGGATCCGCGTACACTACGGTAAAGGTGATACGGATGTCGTTGACGTTGTGTTGGACTGTATGCCTTCCGAGAGCACAACCTTTGCGCATTTCATCTCTACGCTGGCAGCTAAAAGTTTAGCCTCGTCCGTGTTCTCGCCTGCGATCACACAACGCAGAGCGCACAGACTTACATTACACCATCGACCACAGATACCCAGATCAACTATTCAGCCAACCTCCAATGATTTAGACGGGGTGTCAAAATTGACATCAGACAAGAGTTTGGATGTCACCACGACGTGGGATTGAAATACAACCGAAGCTTTACTTTACTGGTAACGACCACAGGGCATACACTTGACACTTCTGTGTAACAGAAGTGTTGTGAAACCATGAAGCTAAGTCTCTCCTACTGTACTTTTTTTGTATTCATATTTTTATACGGTTTGTGATATATACATGCACACGTGTTGTAACCATGAAGTCTTTCTTAACAATGTGTATCTGGTATAAATGATGAAGGTAAATGCTACACTGAAGGAATGTGTCTCAAGGGAATGTGTCTCACTTGGTGCCTAACGCGTTTGAACATAACGCGCATGTTACTGGTATTGGGTCTCATATTGTAATCGTTTTGTTTTTATACGCATGTATAGTGCATTCTGGTTTGAAGAAGGGCACCTGTGGAGTTTTTGGTGCTTATACACTTATGTCTTCTTTTGTGAAAAAAAATCCAAGTGTAATCTACAAAAGATACGGGTGAGTTTGCCTGTGGCAAGACAAATGAAATGACAATGATATCAATAAAAAGTTACTCTGCACTTCAACAAAACATCATGTCTCCTGTCGTCTGTACAACAAGCAACTGCTGTAGCCTGGACAGCTCGGTGCTGCAGGTCGGCGGGTCCCGTGCTGTAGGTCGGCGGGTCCCGTGTTGTAGGTCGGCTGGGTCAAAGCGACTTATGTTACATATGAATTCAGTGTCGCCTCACAGCATCACTCTGAAGAAAATAGTATCTCAACAGGCCAGGCTGCATTTCTCGTATTCTGAGATGGAACTATCATGGGACTTCGTATATCTTATTACCTGAAAAAGAACCGTCCGCTTTTCGGTGGTTGGTGAGAATGCTCAGCCAAGACACAGGGTCGTCGACGAATCCCGGCATCAAGAGATCAAACGCGTCTTGGAGAAATGCGACAATAAGACGACGGGCACCGGAGTGTCTGATCGAACTCCTTTGTCAGCATTTAGGCAACGATTGGCAAGACAAACAATCGAGGCTTTGTTCCAAGCCGCGAACGCCGACACGCTGAAATATGACAAACATTACAAGTGACATGTCCAACCCAACTGGTTCTGGAAGACATCGACTACGTTCACGAGAAGCAATGCTTTGCCAGTTGCTGTGTGAACTCAGCGACAGTGAAATCCGTAGGGTTAAAATGCTTCTCACTTGGGACATTTTGGATAGTCCCGAGTGTCGGCACATTCCACGTGGTTGGATGGAAAACAAGAGCATCTACGATCTGCCCCCCAAGATTGTGAACTACTGGCAACATATTAAAGTGTGTCATGTTTTAATCCTGAACCTTTAGGCCGTAGGATCTGCTGGTCTATCTGCGGATCTCTTCCGAGACGATGTCGGACTTGTGAAAAGCACCATGATTGTATGTTGTACCGCTCCTGTGTATCTGTGCATACATCTCATTACTAATGATGCTTCAATAAAAACAAGCTCTTATACACATTGAAACTCCTTGTGCAAGACTGTGATTTTTGTCTAATACCACACATTACACGACCAACCATGAGCGGTCACAATGACAATATCCCATATTGGTGGTGGACGGAGAACGGGGACTGGCTTAAGGCCACGGTTATAGCGGCTCCGGTTTTCATTGTTTTGGGATTGGCACTGATCAGCTACAAACTGTACGAACGACGAACCTCTTCGTACATTTACAAACCTGGGGATGGCACCGCAGTGTACACTGCCGTGTACAAACCACCACCTGTTCAATGGACGATGAGTGCTGTGCATCAGGAGTGCTGTGTTTGTTGCATCAGAGATAACCAACCCCGCGCTTACCGTGTTCCTAAAACGGGTGAGCCCTCCCGCCAGCAACTGGTGTAACTACACCCCGAAACATGTGGCCTGCGGGATCGAAGATCCGATAATGTGCGAGATAGTGGATCTGGGCATCAAGCTCATGGACGACAGGGTGCCCAATGCGTTTGCGGTTGCAGAGCTGTTACTGTGTAATACGCAAAAGGCCAATCAGTACGTTCGAGCCTACGAGTGCTACAACGAAGACGACGAGTATCGCGCCCAGATTCATAGGAACAACATCGCTTTACTGCAGCAACAGTTTAAGGACGACTGGAGCGCTCTGGCCAGTATCGACAGGCGGATTAGAGCATCGAACAGCGGTGTCATCAACAAAGCGCAAAGGCATGCAACGAGAGAGTTGTTCAGGAACTTGGGCACCCACAACATAAACGACACCTTTAAGCAGTGGCAACAGCTGATAAAAGACACCCGGCCGCGAAAGACACTGCAAGAGCCAGAGACTATAGCACATGAAAGTGCTCTTTCACAACCTGAGGGTGTACCACAACAAAATGAACAAGCTGAAGAAGAGCACAAAGACAGCTGACGATATCGACGATGACAACAACGGCGACGACAACAGCAACACGCCGCCGGACGATGGTAACTCCAACCGCAAAGCGTCTAACTTCTCAGTCGGATCTACCTCGCCTAGGCCAGGAAAAGCGTCGAGACGCGAGGTCGACGTCGCGACGGGGCCGGTGTCACCATCCCAAAAAACCCTGGTGCTTTTCTATGATTGTGCCCGACAACCCCCTTTAGGCACGTGGGTCAAAAACATAGGGACTCTATTACAAAGCGCACCTTGGTTATACGCAGATAACACAAGAAGAGAAGCTGTGTGCCGCGTCCTGGGCTTGGAGAAACGCTGCTGCACGATAAATACAGCTCCGTGTTGGAACAATGGGTGTCTAGCAATCCATCGTGGTAGAACAGCTGAACGCCCATGGTTTACAAGATAAACTGAGTTTGGCTCTGATCGACCGCTTGGGCGCCATGTCGACCAAAAGCTGGATAAGAAAAATCAAACGAGCTTCCGCGCGTGCACCCGCAACCACAATTTCATCTGAGACAAGAAAAGGCAAACGGGCTTTCTCGCGTACACTCGCAAAAAGACCACGCTGGTGGACCGTGAGAATTGCAAGAAAAGTAGAGCCGACAAAACCTCCCGCTCCAACGCACCCAGAGAATTACTTTGCCAGGAAGCACTGAGCTGCGAGGATGACACCTATGACGCTGAGGACTCTGACCAGGACGAAGAAGGAGAGTACGATTGCACAGCGGCCCAAGGAGAAGACTTGCTGGCCAAAGAGGAGTATGACAATGAGGAATTGTTGGGTAGATATGATGATGATGATGATGATGAGCGTCTAGATCAATACGACTTGGAGGACAACTTCATTGACGATAGGAGCGAGGACGATTACAGCATCGTAGGGAGCGACTCTGACGCTTGCGACCCTGTAAAACGGATAGCCTTCGGTCGAATTGACCGTCGCCGTCACGTCGACGACTCTGACACTGAGTCGGACCACGACATCCCCGAACACTCTGGTGTACATAAAGGCATGATATTTTCCTCAGACTCCGAAGAGGAACCCGTGCCGGCGAGAATAACAAAACGACGCCCTTGTGTTAGCAAACAGCACGACGATGAAGATGACACTGACGGTGACGATCGACCGACGACAAGTGCAAAGTTGACTAGAAAGACACCCACAAAGTCTCCTACAAAGTCGCCTAGAAAGGCAAAGGAAACGAGGATTGATCGCGTGAGCCGTAAGACAACCAGCAGGAAGAAGCAACACAAGGGCGATCGAGTAAAAGGACCGCCAGCGCCCTCATGTTCATCTGATTCGGATGTAAATAAGACGGCCAACCGAACGCATAATAAGAGAAGACGCGGGTCGTCGGTCCAGCGCAGTCGAGGCAAGAGTGAGAGAAGTCAACCTCTTTTCATTCTGATTCGGACGCCAGTCATCCTGAGAGCAAGTGCGCGTCTCCAAAGATTAAACGCCCAAGACTGAGCTCAAGCACGGACGACGGGTCCAGTGCGTGCAAGTCTCCAAAGATTAAACGCCCAAGACTGAGCTCAAGCACGGACGACGGTCCATCGACCACGCTGTGGATTCACACCGCCCTGTGGAAGACCCAGTGCCACCTGTAGAGTCGGATGGTGATCTAGAGGACAGCATGGACTTTAGTGGACCCATCGTTGCTATGTGAGGCGGGTTGAGACTGTGATTACAAACGTCGATTGTTCCTGTGACATCGTGGCCACTATGTCAGCAGCGCACAGGAAAAGCAAACCGTGCCCTGGGCCTCAAAGTGGTGTCATGATCAAATATTTAGAGTCACTGGCGAAAACAATCGATGTCAGCCAAACACTGCAACCTTGCTCTGATCGAGCACCCCTAGCAAAACATTCTGATTACGGCGAGCCAGCCGCGAAACGTACCCGTGCGAGCAATAGCGACAGTACAATGTGGAAATATTTTGAGAAGAAATGACATTCGTTTTGTAGGCAATGTTGTGTAGTCAACACACGCGGACCATTGTACGCTGTGAAACTGTGTATGTTTGTTACCATGTCACAATGCTCTTTGCTCTTTGTGTGTATTTGAAACAATAAAAGAAATAATAAACAGATGTCAAAACACGATCACTTTGCTCAGTGTGATAGTTTATTTATTATACACATAACATTACACGTTACACCTAAAACCCCCACTCCTACTCCAAAATACCAAACCGGCCGACCTACAGCACTGGCCGACCTACAGCACTGGCCGCAAAACCTACAATTGTCCCGTGGTATACTACTACACAACCTGCAAGACCACATGCTTGCTTTGGGGCGTTTGACATTGCTGGTAACGTTTGCTGAAGCTGGCATCTCAGATACAGCCATGTCTTCTGTAGATATCCACATAATCGCCGGCGTTATCCGCAGAGGGAAACCTGATATGAAACAAGCGCCTCCTGTGTGTTCATACGTGCGACGTTATCACGTGAGCAAATGGCGTCTGTGTGTCCTGGATCGTAGGAACCGTGAAACGACTTTAACTCTAATACATGCGGTGATCCCGTCAGATAGATTCCAGCACTACTCGGCGCGTGTAAAGGCGCGGATTGAGGGTTGGATAAAATCTCACGAGCCAAACGAGCCGATCGCAACGAGATCGCTTGCAAGCGCCTTCGCCCAGGACCTATCTGACAACAAGTGCCCTTATTTCGTCAGCCGAAAAGAACTCCCAAGTGACCCGCGTGTACATTCGGCATGTGTATTGTAAGGTACGAGGAGGCGCATATAACATGGTTATGGGACTCTAGGAAAACAAAAAACAAGTACACCGATGCCGAAACCTCAGCAGAGGTGGCTCGCTGCAGGGACTTCCTGTTCCTGTCGTAGAACGTACACTCCATACACGACAACCTGATGGCCGGGAGCCGCATCGCTCATCGCGGGAACACGTCACCTCACTAGACCGATTCCTTGCAAGCGGGCGCCAGTTGACGTTTGTTACCAGAGAGACACCCCCTCACCTTTCGGCCGACGGACCGCTTGAAGCAGCGCGCGGCTCAGAAGAACACACGAACGGGGATGTAGCTGCGAGATCCGACGGGGCTGATCTGCTGACGTGTTGTTGTTGTTACGAACAGAAGCCAATGTGCCTGTTGAGCTGCGGACACATATGCTGCTCGGCGTGCATCGACCAGGCATCAAGGTGACGAAGAAACGCTCATGTTTCGTGTGCAAAGCGGAATGGACGTTTTGTCGAGCGGTGGACATGAGAAGTGTCAAGCCAGACATTGTCTGTGCAGAGTGCAATAAACGTAGAGTGTACATGATGATATGTGGACATGCAACCTGCGGGTGTTCTACCAGGGTTTGTCCGACGTGTAACACTGGGCCTACAGTAAGAGTTTTCATGTGGCTGATCTAACTGTGGTGAATAAAAAACGTAAACGTATTCGGATGTTGCCCGTTCAGCTCAGTGGTTCTGTTCTATTGTCGATGGTCACATCCATGAAATGTTGACATTGTGTCTGATTGCAAATAAACATTAGAAGCGCTGTCGTGTTTTTATTGCATGTTTATTTTGCATCTGTGTAACACATTCAATATGTACACATGACAGACGGACATCTCGTCAAAGTGAACACACACACACTGTACAATCACAAAACAGTAACCCGCGGGGGTGTAATTACAGTCTTCTATACATTAACATGTACAAATGAGCAGGCACGTTGTAGTACGATAAGGGTAATGCAGGGCAGTGTTTCACAACATCGCCGTCGACGAAATACCACTTGGACTTCTTTTTCACAAAGGCCGCATAATGTCCGAACTCATAGGGGCCTGTGTGAGTTATCATGCCGTACAGTTCGTACTTTGTAGGCTGTGAAGTTACAGACATCCTGCTACAGTCTAGTTCTTGTGGGGCGTCGATCGCACTGGTGTTAACCATAAGCTCTCCGCGTTGCACACACCGCTGCCCTCTGGCAACGGTGAAACATAGGACTGCGGGTAGCTCTGTGATATCCGTAGTGACGATCAGCTCCGTCTCCTCTTGACAGGTGCCACAGTGGTAGTCGGACACTCTAAAGGACTCAGAGTAGTCGTCCACGTAGTCCTGTAGCTTATTTGGCTTGTTTTCCCCAATATATACAATCACGTTGGTCGCGGCATGGTGCGAGACGCATTCCGCGTTACACGTCGAACACTTTGCAGATTGTTGTTTCCGTATAGTCCACAGGCCAGATGCTTGTTTGCATCTAGGATCGCCGTCGTCCGCTAGTGCGTTTAGCACGCACTTAAACACAGTATCGGCATCTTGTTGAACCTCGTGTGTCATCTCACTGTATCGAATTAGCGCGTCCACAAGTGGATGTGGATCACACGGCGGCATTCCCCGAGTGTTACGGTCCATGTCCCGTAAGACGCTCGTCAGTTCGCTTGCCACGGTGCTGTCGCTGACCCTATCGCAGTCGGCGTCATCATCAACATCAACAACAACATCATCATCACCATCACCATCACCATCAGAGCCACAGAGGCCTCCGGTCAGCGTAATCCTAAAGTCATCGGTGACATACAGACACTGCAATACACTGTTTACAGCGCAGTGAGTCCCAACGTTGATCAACCCTCTCATGTTGGTTATCCTGTGTGCTCGTGGCAGACAATGCTCAATAATCCGTTGTGCAGTAAAGTGGCACACCCCTAAAAAGGTCGTCCAGTGTCTTTATTGCTCCTTTGTTGGTCTCCTTTCCATCAATGCACACTAGTAGTATAGTTATCTTGTAGTGATACGAGCTGAAGTTTGACAGGGGGTCGACGTGGTATGTTTTGTGATTTTCATAACAGGAGCCCAATCCAACAGCGTTGCCACGTCGTGAGTGTACAGGCGTAGTTGATCGAGGGACTCGAACATATGCCGTTTCAACTCGTCCACGCTTGGGATTCCTGAAAGTGCACTAGCTCTTAGTGTGATCTTAGTCAGACCCTGAGTGCAATCTAGAGTGGTGACCGCGATCGCGGTATCCCGTAGCGCCTTAGCCTTTACTCGCAAGACAATGTTTCGAACAAGGTCTTTGACGAGCCCGCCGTGGTCGGGTGTCACATTGGCCGCGCCGGGGGCCGAGTCCGGGCGGCACGCGGTCTTGGAAAACCGCGTGATCGGAAGACGGGTCGGGTTTCCGCACACCAGAACCTTAGCTGTACACTTATTCAAGTTGGCCTCGCCGACCCTCGAGCCTACCCAATTCGGTACGTCGGCCAAATATTCTCTGAACGTAAAGTGTGTGTGCGCTAGCGATGACACAACGGGCTGAACTCTTGTGATAGCGCCGGCAACATTCCACCGGCTCAACTCTGTGACCAAACGCTCTACGTCATGGCTATTTGAAAAGAAGACTGCCATTTCTCTAGAAATGGCACGGCGGGAGAGCCGGGCTCGTGCTTACTAAGTAGTTCCAAACACACAGATGTAATTCTCGGGCTGTGGCCACCTAACAGCTGTTGATGGTCCGGCTGGGGAAAGTGGGCGCTCAGATAACCCACTATGTCGATCATGACAGCCCCTCGGCCGAGCAGTAGGTAATCGGTTGCCATGTTCGTAGGTAGCACGTTCTTCTCGGCGGCAGCTTTCAATGTCAAGAGAACTTGCATGAAACACGGATAAAAGGACTCTCCCTGTTCCACCACCCAGTTGATCATCTTGGTAGATCTGAAAAGCTGACCGTATTGAAACACGTATAGCCCATGAGCCTTAGCTTGCTTGTACACGGATTCCCTAGGTCCGGCAAACAATAAGGGATGTTCTTTTGTCAGCCGACATGCTCTTTCCACGACGTCGCGTTCAAAACACGCGACGTCGTCCTCCGTGGGGTTCGTGACAATGACCATGGTGACGTCGGACTCGCCTTTGGTCTGCTTAGTACGAACAAGACATTTAACGCGACTGGGTTGACCGAGAGACGGCCTAGTCGTCTGCCCCTGCTGTGTTCTTGACTGATGGTTTCCCGCAGCAGCTACATTGCACACAGCCGGCACCTGCGGGACCGAGGGTGCGCGAGTAAGCGTGTCCTCCACGGTAGCAACACCCGTAGGCACTCGCGCCCCCGTTTTATGGCTTGGCTGTTGGCCGCTAGAGGCCGCGTCCGCCATGACATTGCGCATGTCGGGCACCGCACCCGGCTGTACTTCGGCCTGTGTTCGTTTTGCACACGGACCAAACGCCCCTACGCGGTCGCTATCTGCAGCGGAGAGCGTCTCCGAATTACATTCCAGCGGTTCGCCAGCTCTACGTTTTTCGGAGTATGCCTTTCTAACGCAATCAGACAGCGCTGTTTCTTTGTCTCTATACCACGTACCGGGTTGCAAATCCGGCGATAAGCGTAACAGGTCTATGCCGTAGTACCTTTTGCTCTGGTGTGTATAGACCCGACGTTTCTTCTCTTGCACTACTTTGCGCAAGTGCTCAGGGGCACAGTCGTTTGCTACGATGACATCCGTGGCTCTGTACTGGCCCACTTGCATATTACTAGGGATTGCATGAGCCGGCGAGGTGGTGTGTGATACGTCGTAGTTCAAATACGTGTAACGGTTCAATTTCAACAACTCACTGGGCGTGCTACGTTCTTGGGGAAACAAGGTGATGCAAAGCATGCCCATGTTAACAAATGTTTTGTCTAGAATATTGCGGCCCATTTCACCCAGCGTACTCCCAATGGCGACGGCGGTGGGCCTAGAGTCTTTGTACTTGCCGTACAGCGTCTCAGCGTCGTACGATTTCATGTAGTTGCTTGCAAATGCAGTCGTGGGGTTTGAAGGCGTGTACACGCCGACGAGTTTCGAGAGGCTATCCCCGTAGGTCTTCTTGCAGAATTCGGACTGCGTCTGAGGAGACCTGTATTCTATCAACGGGGATCCCGTGTACAGTTCCCACATGACACAATACCAGCTGAACACATCGCTGGCCATGGTGGAATTTAAGCACCAAAGCACTTCGGGGGCCGTGTGCACTCGATTGCCACGTTGCTGGTCTGGAGTCGAGTAGTTGCAGGCTGTGCCGAAGTCGCTGATCTTGAACGACAGCTCCACCGGTTTTCTATCGGGTTGATGGCACACGAGGATATTTCTGTACGTCAGGTCTCGGTGTTGTACATGTCTCGCGTGTAGGTACTCCAATCCTCTCAATGTATCCAATTCCACAATGGGCATCAGCGGCAGGTGTGCGGCGCTGTCGGTGGAGGCGCTCGATCCAGGCGTATGCAGTTTGTTCATCTTAGCCACGAATTCTTGTAAGGAGAATAGGGCTTTCTCCATCACGATCACGGCCCTGCCGCCTAACGGATACTGCGGTATGTCGCACCAATATCCCCCAAACGTACGTAATATGTTCGGGTGCTTCATCGAAACGCCTATGGCGATTTCTTCCACTTGCGTGGCGATGTGTGCGTATCTGTTAAATTGATCTTCTATGAGCGGCAGGCTCCAGTCTGCCATTTCTGGGAACATGTTAACTTTCGCCACTTGCACGGCGGAGGTTTCCACGATGATACCGAACCCGCCTCGGCCCAACAGCTTACTGGGATCTTGCATTGACTGCTGAACGTCAATGTCACATTGCAGGTTACCGGGTAGTCCGCTGTACACGGACCAAGGGTTTACCGTACCTTCACAGTCAGCTACGTCGACGTACTCTCTATGGAAACTGTCCAGGGGGCTGGAGCGACTCCTTTGTCTCGCAGGTGAACTGTAGCTTTGTGGTCGATGCACGTGGAGTATGGGGTGATTGCCCTGGAGCCTCGGACGTATCTGTTCAGGTGGTTGCGCGGCGAACGTGGGTAGGAACAAACTGCGTGTGGTTGTTTTGATCAGCCGGTTTGTATTGTCCAGTAGGTCGCTGACATTCTTAGAGTACGGGGCCGTAATCTTAGGGTTAGTCATGAGAAACACCACCACAGAGCTGTACTTACTGGGTGTCACATTTATGTACACCAGGAGGTATTTTGTTTGCTTGCTGATTTGAACCTCTTCCTGTACGGCTATCTCCTGTAGGGCTAACAGCTGCACATCACTCCGATGTTCCTCTCGTGTATATCTTTGCAGTTCGGTCACCGTGTCACAACTGGGAATTGGCACGAATCTGCTTCGGCCGGTCTCCGAGACGACAGACAGTATCCCTTGTAGATCATTATAACGAAACGTCCTCAGGTGAAACGGACTGTATTTTTCGACCAGTTCCAAAAGCAGTTCGCAGTTCCGTTTGATCCTCCCGGTGCGCGGCGGGCCAGCCATTGGCAGAGTTGTGGGTCGGTTGTTGAAATACAGCGAATCCGGAGCAATCTTTCGTCGTTTCTCTCTCTCTCGACAGGTAAATAGATATGAACTCTCGCAGAGAGATCACGTTTTCGGGGACAGCAACAGCCAACCTGTTTGAGTGTTTGGTGATGAGCGGCTCGCCTGCCACGGGCTACCTGGACGCCGCCTCGTTCAGGGATGTGAGGACACTTCAGATGGGCCTACAGCTTTTAAGGGACATGTGGACAAAGGTGGATGGGTTGTACGTCCCGAAATACGACTTAGAATCCCTGCATGCGATGGAATACAAGACCGCCGGATCCCACACTCCGGATATCCCTCAGTGTATTGCAGTAGACAAAAGAAAACTGGCTAGGTATTACATATATCTCCTTTTCCGTTACTGTGTCAGCGCAGCGGAGCACGGTTCGGCTGGCAGAGTTCATAAAGAGCACACGCTGCATCTAACGGACATCCCGACGTCTTGGATGCAATCTGTAGCATCCACGAATTTCCCCTCCGCTCCTCCGATGATGATCACACACCAGAGCGTTCCCGGTGTGTGTCAGCAGCAACAGCCTCAGCCTAGTGGAATGACACAGATGAATAGTACCCATCAACACGAACAGAGGTATAACGTTACACATGATCAGGAACACTTGACGCTCCGTGATATTCGACCGCAACAAAGTCATCAACACCAGCAACCCTATTACCCCAGCAACGTCCCACTTCGGCATACTCTAGCACACAAACAAACAGCAGCCGAACGTAACAGACAACTCACCTCGACGCATAAGGTCAACCCAGAGATCCCAACAAGGAAGCCCTGTGCTAGTGTCGGGAAACGACCCCACGTGCAGCGTCGCCTCGGAGGAGCTTATCAGTCCGCTGTGGAGAGCGAGGATGACGATTAGAGCTCTCTCTCTATCACACACACACACACACACCACACACACACACACACACACACACACGTTGGTGAGACAATGTGCTGACCTGTGGGTCGGCCAGCACAGGTCGAAGAGACAATGCGACAGGGGGGTGCTGGCCGACACGCACACGCGTACACACACAGAGAAAACAGTATAAACACAAACACACATACAGTAGTGGGTAGAGGAAAGGAGAAGGAGGAAAGGTGACACGTCGGATACCAGTGGAACACACAGAAACAGCTCTGATGCCGAACAACTATGGCTTTGCAAGGAAATAAAGTCGAGGTTGGTCATTTCAGTGAAGGAATGTATGTCAAGTCTGAGCACCACGTACACGAAAGCCTGGCCAGAACATGTGGTGTGTGTATGGACGTCATACTCACCAAACAGAATCCCTCTGAGCGCGTCTTTGCCATCTTACCGAACTGCAAACACTGCTTCTGCCTGCACTGTATACGAACCTGGAGAAGAAAGACAGATGTTGTGTCATACAACGCGGCGAAGGGATGCCCTGAATGTCGGACTGTGTCCTTTTACTTTATACCGTCTAACTGCTGGGTGACAGATCAGGATGAAAAGAACGAGATTATCATCCTCTACAAGACGAGTCTTCTGTCCAAAATAACATGCAAATATTTTCTCAAAGGCAACTGTGTGTTTGGCCCGGACTGTTTCTACAAGCACAGTGTAGTATCGCCCAACAGACCACTGTTTTACTAGCGGATCGTTACAGCCATCACAGAGAAGTGACTGTGGACAGTGTTGCACGGCCTGCAAGTGACTGCAAGCGTCCTATTTGGAGATGCCGTGATTCATAATACTACTGTGCTTGTCTGGGTTGTGCGTTGAGGTTGCGTCTGGCGTCTCGACCCTTCCCATTTGTAACTGCTGTATGTATCTACGTGTCTCTGTTGAACATTCACTGTTTTTGATGATAGTGCTGAATTTATACAATTCTTCCTTTGTGTGTGTGAGAGCTGTAATTATTCAACCCAATGTCTATTCGAACACTAACAAACGGAATCACACTGTTGTTTAAATGTTGACAATAAAGTTTTTTTTATTACATGCCGCAGTTGGTACAGTATCGTCGTACATTTGTTGTCAGTCAAATAACTGTCATTTGCACTTGTTACAATATCTTCACACATTAGTCGTCTTGCATTGTACATTTCTCAAGTAAAGTCCAATCTTCGTCTCACACATCGTGAGACATACGGCCCGTTGGTTCACGAAGTTTCACTGGGGCTCCCAGTCTGGCTTTGACAGGAACCCGAGTCCCCTTCGAGGTGTACTGCTTATTCCTGCGTGGCGTACAGTACATATTCACAGCTTCAAACTCATACGACAGGTTTCTGCGAACACGGTCCTCGCCACCCGCACGGTTCAAAGCGGGCCGGTCTCTCCGTCTCAGGCCGAGACGACTTTTAACCGGAGCTCTGGGTGGCACTGGCGACACGGCAAGCTGCTCCATGGGCGAAACGCCCTCTTCTGTGGGATAGCCCCGTGTCCCTTGAGCCAGTGTAGATGTAGTCTCAACACAGCCAGCCTCAGTTGCCTGGTCTGTGTCCCACACTCGCAAAGAGTTCTTGTGTGTTGTATCCATGAGTCGTTTCGAATACAACACGCTTCTAAGTTGATTACACAATCTTTGATGTAGATCGGCGAATTCTTCACCGTATTGATGCAGAGCGTGGTGACGCGTCATGCCCAAGAAGGTTGTGAAAGATGTGTTCTTAAACCGATCGCACAAATGTCCAAGGTTCCAGGTGGTCAGGTAATGGTGCACAGCCATAACTTGTGTACAGGTGTAACTGGAGCAGCTGTGTTGGATGAGACTTTGTTTCTAGGGTGGCTGTCTTGTACTCCGGGTCGGCTGGGTAATGTAGCCGGGTCGGCTGGGTAATGTAGCCAGGTCGGCTGAGTAATGTAGCCAGGTCGGCTGAGTAATGTACCTATGGAGCCCCCAGTGTGGTTGTGAGAATAAGGGGGGTATGTCGTCGACCGACTGACACAAAACACAGTGATCGTGAGAGCGAAAAAAAAACATAATAGTGTTTATTTCCAAATAGTATGCGTAAGACACATGATACAGAATGAATGGTGATAACACATTTTGCCATACTTTCAAGCAAGGTGCTCCTGTAGCGAGCCTATATTATGTTACATTTGCAAAAACATTAGACCACCAGGATGAACGCCAACACGGTCAGGGAGGCTATCGCACCGGAGCCTCGTGTGGATAGTGGAGAACATGAATATGCACCATCTCCATGCTTTGCGGACTCGCCGTGTCCTGCGGTTGTGGGGTTGACATGGCGCGGGACCTCTGTTGTGACTGTATGGTTGACATGGCGCGGGACCTCTGTGGGTTCTCCATGCTTTGCGGACTCGGTGTCCTGCGACTGTAAGGTTTTAGGCCTCGATCCTGTGTCTTCTCCGTGCTTTGCGAACTCGCCGTGTCCTGCGGTGGGGCTGAAATGGCGCGGGATCTCTGTTGAGACTGTGAGTTCTCCATGCTTTGCGGACTCGCCGTGTCCTGCGACTGTAAGGTTTTTAGGGCCCTCGATCGCTGTGTGTTCTCCGTGCTTTGCGAACTCGCCGTGTCCTGCGGTTGTGGGGCTGAAATGGCGCGGTATCTCTGTTGAGACTGTGAGTTCTCCATGCTTTGCGGACTCTCCGTGTCCTGCGACTGTAAGGTTTTTAGGGCCCTCGATCGCTGTGTGTTCTCCGTGCTTTGCGAACTCACCGTGTCCTGCGGTTGTGGGGCTGAAATGGCGCGGGATCTCTGTTGAGACTGTGGGTTCTCCGTGCTTTGCGGACTCTCCGTGTCCTGCGGTTGTGGAGCTGAAATGGCGCGGGATCTCTGTTGAGACTGTGAGTTCTCCTTGCTTTGCGGACTCGCTGTGTCCTGCGGCTGTAAGGTTGTTAGGGCACTCGATCGCTGTGTGTTCTCCGTGCGTTGCGGACTCGCCGTGTCCTTCGGTTGTGGGATTGAAATGGCGCGGGATCTCTGTTGAGACTGTGAGTTCTCCGTGCTTTGTGGACTCGCTGTGTTCTGTGACTGTGAGGGCGACAAGGCATTCGAGCTCTGTGCGGTCTCCGATTTCACCTGTCCAAACCATACACGTGTACAACCCTGTGTCGGCCACACTGACGTTCTTTACAATCACAGAAACGTTTCCGTTGTTCATGGACGGGTCGATCAGCCGCACTCTGCCATGGAAGTCTGCGTGCTGCTCGGACTCCTGAACGCGCTTATTCCAAATGAAAAACACGTAACCGTCATCGGTGTATCCTTCCTTTGTCCACAATGCGACCAGGTTGTTGTTGGTACGCCTCAGACTCTCACAGTGAAGACCCACATCTTGTCCGCTCGTCGCACTTACGTGTTTGGGATCTGATGGCACGAAAAACACATTCGAGTAGTCACACAGTGGGTACGATCGAAGAGTTATACGGCCCTACTTTGGGTGTCAAATGGACAGTGTTCAAGCAAGGCAAAGGCAAGAGTGGACAATGCCACAGCCATTGCACTTAAACGGTGCAAGTGACTACATACCTGTTGTGTTGAGAGCCGTAGCTAGGGAGAAGGCACACAGCAACATCCACGAGCACGAAAGGCGCAATGTTGTCATATCGTTCGCTGCCGATTCACCGAGCACACTTGTGGTTATTATTACCGTGTGATACTTGTGGCTCCTATTAATGTCTGTACCATTCGGACTATAAAAGTCTTAATAAAACACTTCCCCCGACCCCGACCTAGGGAGGTCGGATCCCCGACCTACAGTCAGACACACAAACAAAAACCACACAACAAGACCAACGGATGTGCTCGACGAGCGTTTATTTGGATGTCACATATGAATCATGCAGTGTAGTTCCTATACTGTACAACAACAAAAAGGTCCACAACGTCTATCGTTCACCTGTAATACACTTCGCCCTGCACCCGAACCATTTCCCCCCCTTGTTGTAACTCTTCTCTGGTGTGACACAGCAAAAGGAAAGCTGAAACCATGTCGTCTCTGGTGTACTGACCGGCCACGGACCTTTTGCCGCCCGTGCTCACGACATCCAAGCCCTTCTGTGACGTTGTTATGGTGACCATGGACATTTCCTCTCTCAGTTTACCCAATAGCAACTTGCCCTGATCCGCGTGCGTTTTGTCCGTCAACCTGTGATCCGGTAACGATATCACATCGTGCGACTCCAGCACGCTTGCGGTGATAGCTGTGGGGAGGTTGCCACCCCTGCGAGATCGCTTGTACATGCCCACGTTCATAGTCGAACCCATTCGGTTGCTGGAACCAGCACCCTTGGTGTAGCCCATAGTCATTTCTACAGCGTTGGTCTTCTTCGTGGCCTCGGAAAGCACGGCCCAGCCTAGAGACATCACGGTGTCGCAGTAACAAAGCGCACCCTTGCATATCCCGGAGACCGTGCTGAGCACCATGTCGAGTTTGGCCTTGGCCCTGACGTGTTTCCCGAGCATGTATTTGTTGTTGACGTGACACCATTTGTTGTAGAATTGGATCAAAGACCCCGAACCCAACAGCGATTGTTCCATCAGGTTCTTCACGTCCACGAGTGCGTTGACGTACGTGTTTTGTTCAATACTATAACCACAGGAACTTCCTTCCACATGACTCTGGGCATGAGCACCTTCAATAGCCTGACGTGAGCACACAGCAGAGCCGAGTACACGCGAGTCACTTGATCCAGGTCCGCTATTTCCAACTCCTCTAAGCCCACCACCTGTTAGGACGAAAAGGACACCGTCACACTTCACTCTCGGTCTGAATAGATTGCGGACACAATGTTTTGCAATACGTGCGAAATGTGCAGAAGAGACATCCGCCAGTTGCTCGCCGCTCCGTGGGACTATGTGATATCGCACTACGAATTCATGATCGTCTTCACCGCCTACCGCCGCAACATGACGTTCTACTCTAACATGGACCTGGGACAACTTAAGACCATGTATTCGCAACTGGTCTCGTACTCCCCTGCCAGGATCCTAGTGATCGACAAATTGGCGTCTACGTACAAGGCGCAGCACCGTCTCACGGCCGAGCTCGTCAAGCCCACCGTGCCTTGTACACTGTCGGACGTTATAACCCTGGCGTTGGGCAACAGAGTGCCTAAGCGGTTCATACACGTTTGTATAGCCCAATGTAATTTTCTCAGTTACGACAATATGACGTTGGCGTCTTTCGCGTCCGTAGAAGGCATCCGCGGCGGTGCTCTGAGATACATGGCTGTGTTACACAGTCAGGGAGAGTGGGGCGACGTGATCTACACGTAATCATTTCCAGCGCCATCACGGGGTGGATGATGAGATTGGCAGGTTTAGAGTGTACGTGCGGAACGTGGGCTCAGGTGATGGATATGGTGTCGTGCTCTACTGCGGACACCGAAACCTCGTTGACGTTGCAATCGGAGTCCCGGCTGACCGCTTACATTTGTACACTGCTAGACCTCCACGTGGACGACTTGCCTCGAGGCACACAGGGAGACTCGCGACAACAACGGGCTAAGGTGGATTACGACTACGCGTTCGACGAACTGCTCGTCTCGGGCTTGTCGGCAGACGAGACCACACTCACCACCAGTTGTCCCCCGCTTAGCTCCACGGCGCAGCACACTCCGGCGCAGGACTTGGAGCCTCCGCCGAACGTCGGGTCCATGCATATGTAGGCCCTGGCCACGCTACTCTGGACCATGCGTTCCAACTCTACGCAGTTGCTGGATAGGAACTTGTTTATGATACAAGCCTCGAACGGAGTCGTCGTGTCGCTCTTGGTGTCCGAAGAGGACGTGCTGCTGCTACCCGTCACCTCGCTCTCGAAGCCCCTAGGCACAATTATGTTCATCAGTTGCTTCAGATGGTTGTCTACGGAAATGTGCTGGGGACAGTAGATTCCCATGCAAACGCAGGTGGCGTCCGGGTCCCTGGCGTGGTGTTTACATTTGAAGCTCTGCGATACAACGTGATAGGCGGGTTCCCCGTCGTCCCCTCGGATGTCTGCTACTTTATTCAACCAAGGGGTGTTATTGACGTGACTGGTGATGTGCACCTGTTTACGTCCCCTGAACGCTATATTGGGGAGAACAGCTAGTAGCACTTTGGAGCTGACAAATCCACCTCGTCACCAAGATCAGATCGGCGCTCTGCCCCTACTCGCCTGTAACAAAAGCACAAACACGGACAAAGTGCGATCAGAACCTACTGCGCGTCATCGCAATCGTGGCGAACGTGCATGCGATGGTCACAGAGGAATCGTGACAGAAGACAGAAAGAAAAGGACAGGACAAGAAGGGCAGACTCACAGAAGACGGCGATGGGATCAGGGGACCCGGGTGTGAACCTCCTATCTGTGGGGTTAGTAGACGATCCCCAGTGGGTGAGCTATTGCGTCGAAAACGCATGCACGTTCAGCAGCAGCAGCGAGGCCCTAGGCACGTGTGTCGCGATCACTGTAGTAGACATGTGTGCTCCGGCCCGGGGTGTACCTTGGTGCGCGACATGGTGGACTGGACGAAACGTAAGAGGTTGCCTCTGCCAGAGTGCCCCGTCGAACAACTGCTGGTGTTCCGCAAACCGCAAGTGGAATTCAGAGCCTCGTACCACATGCCGTCCAGGGACCCCAGCCTGGAATTGGGATACGGAGGCCTGGAGTACATGTCCGGACAGAACACAGCACCGCCTCCTAACACAGACCTGAACCAGATGATTTTGACGGCTTCGTTGCCGGTGACCGTGGCGCTTTTCGCCACGCTATTGACCCGGGACTTTTCCGACGAGTACCGCAGTGTACATTACGATAGAGGGTCGACCAGCGCCTCTATCGGAGTGTTGTGCTCGCCCTGGATGGACATTACCCTGTCCCTTGCCAAAGAGGTAGCGTTTAGGTCTGCCTTTCCACTGAGGTGCTCGAGGGAATATCTGAGTGTTATTCGCGACGCGGCCTTCAGCAACGCCGTGGCCGTGTTGACTCTCTTCGATTGCAAAGAAGGTAAAATCAACCGGTTCATGAGGAAACTGGCTGGCGAATACAATGAGAAGCACATAAGTCGCACCGGGTTCTACACGATGGTGACGATGGTTTCCCTCTGCCTTTTCCCATATTTAAAGTATCGCGTATTGGGTAATATGTTCGACAACAGAACGCTGGTGATCATGTTCTTTGATAAAGCTACAAATAAGCACAATCAGTGGTCCAGTTTATCCACACACGTACATCTTCACGCCAACGACACGGCGTTCGCCAAGAGAGTGCATCTGACGAACCCGGACAAGCAAAAGAGGCTACCTACCGCGGTCAGCGCGATCTTGGACACGTACATTTCAAACGCAGTATTACGGCAAGAGATGGACGACAGCGACCTCGCCAATAGCAGAGAATGTAACGACCCCAAGCCCACGGAGGAGACCGCAGAGAAAGGATCCGTCTCCGACCGTGCTGCCGCGCGGCAAACCAAAAGACTCTCGTTGAGAAAACGAAAAGGCCCGTGTTACGGAGGATACTACGAGGACAACAGCGATCGAGTTGGACAGAAAGTGACAGTTACGCGTGGGATGCTCGACCTACACACGCCGTGTTAGATTTTACGCTGTATGTTATGTAATGTTATGTTATGTTATGATGTTTACCCGATGTGTGAGCGAGTGAGCGAAAAATAAAGCATCGTGTCATGAACACAGACTAGTGTCTTTACTTCATTTGTTGTCTTTATTGTCATCGCCATTAGATTCATATACATGTTATACAGTACAACAACTCCACCCTTAGACATGCACACAGTATATACAAATGGGGTGGTATGCAAACGCCAAATCCACGGGGCTCGGGCTCACGGGCCGGATAGGCCCGTCCTCTTCTTGTTTTGGCAGCCGACACTGGCCTTTTCCACTTCACGGTGTTTTTCGTTCGCTCGGTCGAAGGTTTGCGCCTCCGTCTCGACTTCCTCGATTCTTCGTACTCGCGCCTAAGATCTTCGATGTGAACGGCGTGGTCTTCCGCCAGTGCCGCGTTGTGTTTCTCCAACACGTCTCGTTTCCATCTCATGTTCACCAAAACGGTCAGAGGCATGTAGCCGCATTGAACGAGCGTATCGTAACAATGTTCGGGTTCTGACATCGATATCTTGTCAACAAAGTCTTTCTTTAGCGCGATCCCGCAATGCAAGCAGTTCCAGAATGCGTGAGAAGGGCATGTAGGCCGAGGCCCAGGGCAATGGGTGTCGATCACCTGCTGCGGCCGACGTTCCGCCGGACACTCTAACCCCGACGTGGTCTTGGTCGAACACATAGATTCCGTCGGCGTCCATCTCGTCGGGCGAGTCTCCCATGCGCACGTGTCCATGGTCCAGCTGACGAAGCGTGCAATACGCCGCGATGTGCGAGAATAACCAGATCAGAGCCGATACCTTTCTGTTATAGTTTGTGGGATCTAGCGTTTTTCGCAATTGCAACTCTAGGGCCGCGTCCAGGGTCGACTCGACCATGAGCGCACGTTTCACCGACAGCACGTTCTTCACCAGCATCGAGGCGCTTTCCACGGGAAAGCCGGACGCCGTCAGATGTTTGAAAAGCACGACTCTGTCGGCCACGCATCCGTACCTGGGGTCGCATCTACGCAAGGGTCCTATCATCGCCATGCACACGTACGACAGTAGCTTGTCGTTGTTGCCGGTCGTCGAGATCGACTTTAGATTCATGTGGAGATCCTCCATTTTCACGGACACCGCGGTCCTGTCCGCGGGGGTCAGCGCGTAGTGGTCCGAGAGCAGCTGCGCTCTCTGTCTGCTTCTGTTCAGCGAACCATAAAACCTGTATAGCGACGCGATGGGATAGGCGCTCAGATACCGAGGTGTCTCGAGTTCGGAGAGTTCGAGTGTGCAAGCAAAGTTGATGGAATATTTCTTTGCCCATCGTCTTCTGTTTAATCATTTCGTCTCGTCTCTTAAGCATTGCTATCTGCTCGACGAACTTGCCCGGGTTTGCGACGCGCTCGTCCGCATTCGCCTCGTCCGCCCCCTGATTTATGAACATGGTTCTACAAGGTCCCAGGTGGCACATTTCGCCGTTTCCGTCGATGTGAAAATTCACGTTCGCTTGTCGCGCCTTGTCTCGCGCTTAAGGTATGTGTTCGTGTCTGAGCGTGAAGTGACAACAGGAAATCTGCCTCCTGACTTGCTCCCACGAGTCCATCGTGATCTCGGTTTCAAAATAGCACTCGGGGCACTCTTTGGTGTCCACCGACAGTTCTGGCATGAACGGATACCTTAGCATTATTATGAAAAAACCCTGTAACCGGTCCAGCGTCGCCACGGTCTCCTCTATAGAGCAAGTCACAAAGTCCCGCAGTAAAGCTCTGTAGACGCCCACGGCCACCGACAACGTGATCGGTTGACCTTGATCCGATAGCATGAAGTGAGATCTCTCTAGCGCTTGGATCGTCAGCCACAGCATGTATTCGCCGACTTGTTTATCCGTCGGTTGTGCCGGAGTACGCGCTGAGGACTTGGGTTCGCTGTAGGACGAGGTGAAATCTATCAGCCTCGGGTCGATGGCTCCCGTTATTCTGCCTCGACATGCCATGTCGTAAAGCTCTAGCGTGGTCGACGGAGCGTTCGAAGCGCACATTCTATCGCCCCCGGAGTCAACTTGTCCGCTATCGACCGTTTCCTCTCCCATTCGGCGAGACACAAAGTCAGGCCCATCCATCTCGGGTCTCGCGAACTCGTAGGGTGTTTCACGTCACCTCGTTTGGCGAGATGCGGCCAATGTTGCATCAATTTGCTGTACAGAGACACGCCGACATGGCATAGGAAATCCGTGGGGCACGGACAGTTGCTAAACCTTGTCGTTAAACCCCTAGGAAGAGCCACGTTTCTGAATTCGGTCTCTAGCGTTTCGGGTAGCCTCTTGAAGGAGTACGCTACGATTCCCCTTCGCTTAATACGAGGCGTTGTCACCACGACCACACGGCTAATGTCTCTGGCGATCGCTAGGGCTTGCTCGCGACCGCCCGTCGTGACAACTGTGACTCTTCTGCACGGAGTGCGGGCCATTGGTGTTATGTGATGGGATACCGCCACGGTGCACAGGGCTAGATTCAGCACATTATCAGCCGCGGCATCAGAGTGCGCAATCCTCCCCTCCTTCGCGAACACCGGCGTCAGCCCGCATCCGTACATCAGAACGGTGTACAAGTCGCACGTGAGAGATCTGTAGTTGTACGGCTTGTAGAACTTGATCAACTTCCCGTCCTCCTGCAGCTGCACTACTCCTGCGTAATCCTTGTTGCGGATGGGGTCGAAGAACACGTGTCCCTCGGTGGCAGGGGTAGCGTATGCAAACTCGATGGCGATGTGAGAATTGAGTACCAGCACACCAGCTGCAGCCTCGTCGTACCACTCGCAGCCCAATGTCACCGAATCCGAGTCCTCGGGCCTCGGGACTGTCCGAGCACGACCGTCGCAGTCCTCGCTTTCACACGATTCGCCTTCGCTGCCCGAAGAGCACTCGATCGTTCTCGCGAATGAGCATTTGTGATCTACCGAATACCAAAACCTAGCTTTTTTGGGCACGAGCATTCCGTCCGAGGAGCACCGTTGCCACATGTGAATTTGCGTCTCGTGCTGAGAATGGACAGCGCCGGCGTCTCGTATTGGAATCCGCGTGGGCTCGTCGAGCCCAGACTCCCATCTGTATTTCAACTGAGATATTTTGAAACAAAAGGCCGACGGGTTGGTCTTAGACCAGGGTATAGGTCTGTCCCACAGTTCGGGTCCCAGTATGCCCTTAGGCACATTGTGGAATTCGCAAAAATGCTTCAGTGAACGATCGCAGTAAATGTACACTCGGTCCAAGTCGTCGCCGGTGTCGGCGCCTTGCGATGCGTCGTCGCAGTAGAGAGTCTCGACAGCGACATGCAGTCCGGCTTCCCTCTGTTGCCGTGAGAGCTGTACGCTTTTGCGATCCGTGTGCAACACTAGGTTACCAAAGCTGTTCACCCTCTCGGTCGCCACAGCGTTAGCGAGCAGCGCTTTCACGTCCGATCTCTCGGCGCACTGCGACGTACAAGATACGATGTAACTGCTTCTGCTGGACTTCAAAACATCCACCCCCGCGGGAAGGGTATGCGTCCACGGCTTGGTGTCGTGCTCGGCTTCTGGTGTAAACACGGTCACGTTACGGGACCTAAACGGACCCGCGGCTCTGGCGAACCAAGCCACAGACCGTTGAATGTACGCGTAAACCCCCTCGCGAAAGCACCTAATCTCCAGTTCTTCGTGCACGTTCCCGGAAAGCATCACACAAGCCAACGCGTAGACAAATTCTGCGGCCGAACAAACCTGCGCGTCAGAAAACAGAAGGCTAGACTCGACGGACGTGTCGCCTGTGCCCAGAGGACGGGCGTACCATTCGTTCGAGTGTACTATTGTTACGAGGTGCGCCACTGGAACCGTGGATCTGTCGCCGAATGCATCGAGTCCGTGGTTCGATACTTTACAGAGACCCGTAGACCACAGCTTTTCGGCGGAACAGGCCATCACACGCGAACACAAGATGTCGAAGCCTCGCCACACGAGCGGGTCTTTGAGCCGAGCCATCTCAGAATGCAACTCGAAGCGACCGAACGTGCTGTCCCCGGATTGCAACGCTGACGCCACTCCGTCGGAAAAACGCTCAGGCGGCGCACCGCACAGCCATCTGATAGCAGCGACACCCGGGTCCTTAGGTCCTACGCTGACTAGGCTTTCGGATACAGGATACTCGGTTTCCCAGTCGAGTTCTACACCGCCGCAACCGCGACGGTTGCGACCATTGGTTTAGCGACCAAGGGTCTGTTCACGATGCCGATGTTGACGTTGATGCTGATGATGACAATGATGATATGAGTTCAGCTGAATCACACGGGCAGCCAAACGTAAGTGCACCGTTTCTCAATTTTGACGACAGCGACAGCGACGTAACCATGTCCACTTCGCCATCCGAACGGCATCATCAGCCGGACAAACGTGGCGATCGGGACGTTGAGATCGTGTGGCAGCCTGCTAAGTGGCCACCAGCCGATTCACATGACACCTCTAGCTACCAAAGAGAGCGCAAGTCAAACGACAAAGTACCGTGTCAGCGGTGTAAGGCCTACAATGCTCACTGCAAGTCATCGGCCGAAAAGTACAAGAGGACGTTAGACAACTACACAAAAACCGTATCGGAACTGATGACGGGTTTCAAGAAAGTGTTGGAGCGATACCCCGAACTCAAGGTAGACTGTAGCGATGAGCATCTGTACTACATGGTGCAAGCGGCCTTGGGTCGCAATAACCTAGTTCGAGAAATGGTACGCTTATCCGCGACGAGAGCAGCCTGTGCGTCAAAGTCCTACGGCGAGTCTACGGCGGGTGAAATCGCCACGGTGCACGATGCCCTGAACATCTGCTACAACGACGCAGATGCGCTCAGGTTGATATTAGACAGATACGCCGATCTGTATGTGCGATACATACAAGTCTGGCGTGAAATGTGCGCGAAGGTGTCCAAAGAGATCACTGTGATGGAACTGTTGAATTACACCGAGGGAAGACCCGGTGTTCAACACGGAGAACCCTGGTGCGAAGCCAGAGCGTACATACGCCGGATAATCGACAGGTCGAAGCGCCTGGCGCCGCGCTCTGTGGCCGATTACTGCGCTGAGAAACTGAACGCTCTGAACCTCAAATTGGCACGCGTTCCCCGAGACCCCGGTGTTCACAAAGAGGATCTCGAAGTACTACTGGAACGCATGCGACAGAGGCTGGACCTCGATGCGAGACAATGCGCCTCAGATTCTCACATGTCTGACCTGTACTTGGACGTTCGGAGCGACCTCGCGGTACTAGACACGTTAGTTGGTGTGGGATCGCTCTCTGCCAAGACGCTGTTAAACGAGAGGCATTTGCTTGTGTGTCAGATACGCAAATTGGTGAAAACCCAGGGTTGCGTTCAGTTCCACTGAACAAAACGCCACACAGTGGAAACCCACCCTGTGACTGGAAGTGCGAGTGGTATTGGAGATCACGTTACCGTCATGTACTAATAACCCCCCTGTTGTCTATGTTATTGTATAAGGCAATGATATCATGGACAGTCAGTGTGACTACTTGGTGTTGGATATACCTAAAGGGCCAGAGGATAATGATGATGATGATGATGATGTGGATTGTGAACTATGCAAAGAACCGATACGACAAGGGTTTTACGAATGGAAAAGTGGGAGGATATGTGTATCGTTGGACCAAGCCGCAGCCGGAGCCATGGTACCCTACGTAGACGCGGGGATCAGCGAACACGCTTCTGGTGAGGTCTCGGCGAAGTCATCCACGGTGGTGTGGTACGTGGCGGACAGCACTGTGGTTGAATTGCGAGGGGACATACATCTACGAGACGTACCACCCAATGGCACCTGGCTGTCATCGCCCGAGGAATGTTTGTGTTCGATTCTACGGCTACGGAGCGCGTATCTGGTTTGCATCGCTCTGCCCGAGCTTAACAGAATGGTGATAGAGCAGAAGAACGACGACGGATTGATAGGCTTGACTTGGGACTGCTTAGCGGACACTGACAATTTATCCTGGGCCGTAGATCTGTTCGGTGCGTTCGCATGCGATGCCATGCTAGCTCCCGTGCTGCATGTGATCTTGCGATCGAACTGGGTGAAGGAACGCAAGGATACACTGGACGCTAACAACGATCTCAAGTTAGGTTGGGCTCAAGAATTCTACGACTACAAATGTCTTCCCAAAGATGCAAGAGGATCCCCGATCTTCACGTATCTACGCGATTGTGAAGCCCGAAGCGCATGCGGCGACGAGCACACGGCGATCACACGCCGTATGCTCCGCTTAATGAGACTGTCGGGTTACACGCCTTGGTCCGCAGTGCATGCTGTCCGCGTAGCAGAGGCTGCTATAGCGAAGGTAAAGTGTCGACAGTGCAGAGCTCGTCTTCTGGCCTCCTGTGCGTTTCTAATAGAGTGCGCCGCCGTAGAAGCGTCCAGGGAAGGCGATTGGCTTGTGAGAAACGAAGCCGTGATAGAATTATGTTGGATTCTGTACAGCATACACATTGGAAATCACCCTGGGTCTGGTGGAAACTTTGAAAACTGGGCCCTGGCTACGGTGGCGCATTCCGTGAAATACCACGTGTACAAGCCTCGAGAGCAACAGGACACAGAGGCCCTGGTGGTTATGTTCGCAAACGACCACGTATCTACAGAAGCACGCTAGAAGGCCGAGGACCCCCCGCCGCAGCCACAGTCCACGGAAGCATACAAACCCGACCGCGAACTCGAGAGTAAAATCAGCGGAAACGCCAGATACTCCACTGGCAAGCCCCTCTCGCGTCGCACAGATAAAGTAACGGAAGAGTTATACGACTGTATATCCACTGCGGTGGATGTGATGGACATGGCTCCAATTGACATGGAAGCCAGAGCGCAAGACCCGGAGGACGTGACTTTAGCTATTCTACTGTGTTTCCCCCGAGTTGCAGAAAACGCGATAGATCAACTGACGTTCGAGCCGCCTGGGAGAAAACGCTACACGACGGAGCTGTGGCCCGTGTTTGTGAATTCCACCAGGGCTTGTTACCAGTTATTTAGAGCGCTGGCCATTCCCGTCGCCCCGAGCCCAACGTATTTACTTGAACTGTTGGCTAGGGGCTGGAGAGGTGTACCCGCGCGCACGCTGCAACGGTTCCTGCTCATGACAGCAGGCCCGTATTGGCACGTGGATCGCAAACACTACGATGTTTACTTCTTAGCTCCACTGGGAATCTCGTGTCATTGGGTGTGATAACGGAGAGCGGCAGAGGGGCGATCGTAGAAGCGCTACACCGCGGACTCGTGCCCTGCTTTGCAGGTCGAGGCGACAGCTCGTGCGATCGCCTCTTGAGCTCGACTTTAACGATGTGCTTTGCCACGTGCGGGGTCACGGCGCTGTCTCGGTCTCGCCTAGCCGTTGCCTCGGCTCCCACACGCGACTTGGTCTGCGTTACTTCGGGCGGACTGTTATATTTCGCGGCTTGGTATCTCATGGTGTATCTATTGGCTATACACGCTCAGCCGAGGTTACGGAGCAAGTTGTTACAGTCGGGGTCCGACGCCAACAAGTGCCTGTGTCGCACATTTGACATTTCCGACGCGGACGACTCGGTCGTGGAGTACAGACGAGGGGAAATCTCAAAGGCCATGCGTTTGGTGTTTCGGGACATGCTCGCCGAACACACCCGCCTCAGACTGGTGCAGCTTTACCTGCCGGAGATGCTGACACAGCTGCCTTACGTACGTCGCACGGCCCTGCTACCGAGAAACGTGAAGATGGCTATAGAAAGCACAGACCGTTGGTTCGCCGAACATCACGGTCGAGCCAGTCGACATGAGGCAGATGCTAATACGGGGCCCAAGTTCGAGTACCTGGGTAACATAGCGTACGGTCTTCACAGCAGCATTAAGGGCAAACTGAGCGCAGACAAAATGAGACCCGTGGCGACGTCGCTGGTGGACGGCACCATCCGAGACTTTGATTTGTGGTGCGATTCGCTATTCGTGTACAGTACGGACCGCGAAGACACAGAAGAATCGCTCCGTGTCACACTGGAGGACGGTCACACTACTTTCACGGATGTTGCGGCACAACTGGCCGACAATGGTCTTGTGGCGAGTCCAGTCGAAAAAACTGTGGAGACGACACATTCAAATATCTCCACCGGCGAGGAACCTACACCTCAAGCGGATGAAGACAGCGATGTGGAGATCTTGACACGGCGTATATCTAGCCTTCATGTGGCAAAAAGCCAGTACTGTGTATGCAAGGGACTTGTGATCGACAGAGAGGAGAATCTGGGGTTCGATGATGTGGATTCTTTCTTGTCAAAGTTGCCCGGTAACACCAAAGCGCAGTACACAGTAAACCACGCTCCCCTGATAAACAATCCCTGCATGGCAAACATAGGCCAGACATCATACAGTGTACACGAATACAAAGACCGCAATGACGTGAACAATAACACCGTGTATCCAGGGTTGATACAAGCGTTATGGGTGCTCACGAGGACACAGTCCCAGGTTACGAGTGAACTCAGGACACCAGAAACGCTCGCGGTTATGGTACATTTGATAGTGAAAAAACTCCCAACTCAACCCAATGTGCTTTCGGTGTGCAATACCATTGCAAAACTGTGTGACACCTGCACCAAAGTGCAAGAGTTTGTCCCTATAACGGCTATAGTCGGGGGTCTATTTAGCCTGAACATCCAAGCGATCGCACACGAACGCCAGTATAACGTGTTCAATCCGCAGTATGAAAACCGATCCCCTGGGGTGTTGCATTTGACCCCGCGCGGTTGGTGTGTCGTCCACGAGCAAACTACACCAGAGCCGTCGATGCTTAACGGTGACACCTTGACGGAATATCTTTGGTTGAACGACATTACAGTGAAACCGGTGAAAAGCGACGGGTACTGTGGATTCCACACCGCTTCGGTGTTATTGGACCGAGAGGACGAATGTGCATTCCAGGCGCGAGAGGCATTGGTACGTGCAACTGTGGCCCATATCTTTTCGAACAGAGCGAACAGAGAATTTCGAGTGTACCTTGCCGACAATAACGTCCAGGATGAAAACGCTTTGTACACTCTGCTGATGACGCCCCGCAGATGGCTTTCGGTGGACGAAGTACATTTCATCTTATTAGCCCACGGGAAAACCTCTGTGTGTATAACAAAGAACTCATACCCTCTGTACAGCGATGAACATGTTTATTTCCACATTGACAATTATCATTTCCAACCTATTATTAGGGCAAGAATGCCCTGAGCGGTCCTTGAATGTACAATGCAAACAAAGCACTCGTAGACATACAGCAAATGCAATCTCATGTGTTTAAAATACAGAACCCATGCCCTCTGTACAGCGATGAACATGTTTATTTCCACATTGACAATGATCATTTCCAACCTATTATAAGGGCAACAATGCCCTGAGCGGTCCGTGAATGTACAATACAAAAACCAAACACTCGTAGACATACAGCAAATGTAATCTCATGTGTGTGTAAAATACAGAACCCATGCCCTCTGTACAGCGATGAACATGTTTTTGTTCACATTGACAATAATAAAACTCACTTTTGGATATGTAGTACATGAAACCCGGTGCAGCCGGGACTAGTTGTGTCAATCATTAAAGCAAACACACAGGCGCGCACACATAAATTGGCATCGATATATACATGTACTGGTCAAAGTGAACAGGGAGACGAATCAGCCGTCGTAATAAACACTGTTACATGTGTTTATATAGTCAACACCGCGGTCCAATGCATATGCGTAGCTCTGAGTCCTCTCAGTGTCAGGGACAGGCGATGCGGGTTGCTCGGGTTCGAGGGAAGGTGGTGTTTGTGGTAGCGATACGGCATCTGCTCTCCGGTGGGATGCTCGTGCTTCTGACACGGCTCGGGTTTGTATAGAACTTGACCCGCGGGGGGTGTTCTTTCGGACGCTCTTGGCGGAGGAAGCATTATTTGAGCAGGAGCGGTTTCGTTGGGCTCCGTGCAGGAATCCTCGTTGTGGTCGAAGAAGGACGCCGTGTGGTCGAAGAAGACCGCCGCGTGGTCGAAGAAGGACGCGTTTATTTTTCGATGGACCTTGCGGGATCACGTAGGCAGTGGCAGAGCGTGTGCTGCCTGCACCGGTTCGACTATTATGACCTTGTTCCACTTGACGAACTGATTGTGTATTTGCACATGAAATGGCGCAAACGGTGCAGAGTGGCAGTTTGCCGTCGGTACAGTGAAAGGTTGATAGGTTTCACCTTCGCCCAGGAGAGACAACACGTCCATGTCCCGCACGTCTTGCTGTGTTAACTGCTCATACATACTATAGAAAACCTCTATGTCACCATCGGGAACGTTGTCTTCGTAATCGTCGTCGTAGTCGGGCAGGGTTTCCCAGTCAGGTACAAATCGGTCGAGGTCTAACGTTCTGAGCGTGTCGGTGATGGCACGCACACCACCCTTCAGTGGTGCAATGGGACGATCAAAGTCCTCTTTCGAGTTCTTGCGTCCGTGGACCTGCGAATTCAGTTTGGACGTGATGTGATCGAGCAGACATGCCAGCAAATCCACTTTGAACCGCGCGCCATCTCTCCATATCCTACCAGGGTGTAGTCTCAACAGGGGAAACCCTAGTATACTCATTGTCAGGATTTGTGCTTTGATAAGGCAGATGGTGACGTGGTACGCCAACGTACACTTTTGGCTGTCGGTCATATTTGCCAATCCGTCCGGACCCCCTAAATTCCACTCGCCCACATGCTCCCCGACAAAGGCCGTGGTGACGCCTGTGTCAGTGAAGGGCATCTTCATCAGATGCAGGGCGAATGTTCTTGCCACAAACGGGTGTATCTGCAATCGCGTGTGCATGTCCAGTACAAACTCTAATAACTGTACGTCTTCAGAGAAAATCCTGTGGATCAAAAGCCCTGCCATGTTCTGCGTGGTCAGTACGTGGCCCAAGTACAAGGCTTGTGTGCTCTTGATCTCGAGAATGGTATCTATTCTCATGCCGATCGGGAATTCGTTGACGTGCAGACACACGTAGCGAAACCCCCGCTCGGGTGGCTTCGATAGATCTACTGCGTTGTAGACCCTATCGCCGGTCTTGCAGTTTATTGTCACCGATGGTATATCCGATGGCGTGTAGGTGAATTCGTTCGGCCGGGTAAATTTTCTCGTGAGTCTAGAACATGCGTATATGCCCATCATGTAGTTCGAGTCGATATCCTCGACAGCTGTTCTGCAAACATCGGACGGCTGCCGAGCGTTGGCATCGCAACCGTGCTCGCAAGCGACTCTCTCTAAGCCTATGGTGGGGTTGGTTTGAGGAGTGTCGGGGATCTGTCTTCGCATCAGCCTAGTGGCATAGCCTTTGTGTTTTTTGATCTCGAAGGCTGTCATGTACGTCATTGTAGAGTAGGGGAGTGTGTCGTCCCGTGGCGTGCATTGTTCAGGTCGCTGTACATCGCGCCGTTGGACCTCCATTTTGACATGTTACCTATAAACTTCAAATCGGCTTTGGTTGCAACACGCAGTACTTCTGGCTCGTCCGATGTGTATTCGCTTGAGTACAGGCCACTATCAGGCAGTTCCACCGCCGACGCATCGACTGTCGGCAGTGGATTTTGTCGGGTGCGCCGCTCTGTTAGCCTACTCGGCTGCCGTGCACTGCCGCCGCTCACAGGGCTGTCGAGTTGGACGTCATGCGCGGACCAGATCTGCTGGTCGCCAGAGCTTGGACCCGCTGGTGTGTCACCACAATCAGCCACCTGCTCAAACGGCGGCGACACCGTTTGCCTCCTCCGTTTGTCTGTGTTACTCAAAGCCAAAGCCAATATGTCACAGTCTTCGTCATTGCTGACACGCATTGCGTCGACCGCTGCGTTGGGAAACAAGCCCGAGATCATGCTGTCGACATCAAAAAGGTTTACCTCGGTGAGGTCTGCCTAGGAGAAGTCTACGTCCGAGCGGTCTACCTCCTCGGCGTCCATCTTTATGTTCAGAGTTGGAGCCAAGATGTCGTAGGGATGATTTGTGGCGTTGTGCATCAGCGCGCAAGTATCTATAGCATCGAGATCCTCGACGGTCTCCATCCTCGAATATCCAGCGTTGAAATCCTCGACGGCCGCCAACTGCGAGGCCCCAGTGTTGAACAGGCGGCTGTCGAATGCAAAGCTGGTGGACTGCTACGGTCCACGTGGGACAACATTGTCTCCTATACTTGGTTGTGTGATGTTGTGGGCGTCGGTGTCACGGAGAAGGCTCATTAGCTCTATGATGATGGGCTCATCGTTGTGCATGTCAACATAAGACATTTTAGGTCGAGCGCTACCATCGTCCTGTGGATCGCTGCCGTGGTCAGGGGCCAAGGACTCTTACCGGTTCCGCGGTATGCATTATTACTAGCTTGGCTACCACGGAAATCACGCCGGCGCATTATCATGTCGTCGGGCATAGACACACACATAGCATTCACTGTGAGAGCACTTGTCAGTCCTCTGAAACATTCGGGCGCAAGAGTGCCAGCGTTGTAGATCATCGATATGGGAGTCCCTTCAGATGGCACGGTTTGCTTTGGTGGTATCTCGATGACGGTGACGCGGACAGGTTCGATCAGGCCGATCTCCGACAGCTTACGTTTCACAACGTTGTCGTCCATCACGCTGTCACCCAGCCAGACATAACCGCTGTCCACTAGCGAGATGCATCGGACGCCAAACGATTCGGGTTGTAACGCGTCCCAAGTCTTCAGATCACGGAAGCCTTCTTTGCACAGGAGTACAAACTGCGACTCGATATCATGGGCACTGTCCAAAGCGTCACCACTCCACCAATCGTCCACCACACTCTCAACCTCATGGCTGAGGGGTAGCAATATCTGCACCATTATCCCACAGCAGGACTTCCTGAGGCTCGTCTCATCCACCCCACTGTTTACTGCCCTGTACATCTTATTCATACAGACATAGGGTAATAAAGACACAACATCCCACGTGCGTGTGTTCACTAGCAACGTCTTGATCAAGTCTCGGTGGGTAGCATACAGTTGCCTGGGAGGCACTGTGTTTTTCTCGTACATATCCCTGAAACAGCCCAACACGCCTGCGGCAACCCTGTGCCTGGTCCCGGTCAGAATGGGACTGTCGTTACCGTGTTCCTGCACCAGCCACGACTCGAGAGGGATCCAGGTCTTGTGTAATGATACAATTGCATGCAGCAACAGCACGGTACAGTCCACAGACTCCTCGAACACCAGCGAGTCCAGCCTGGGGGTGAGCGGTTGCAACACGGCAGCGATATACGTAGGGCTCCGCATCTCTGGTGTTGTAAGTTGTCACAGTGGCGTCCAAGATTGTATCGATGTGAAGCTTAGACACGGGTGTCTTTAGCGAATACACAACAGAGTCGTCATTTTCATGTACAACGCTTTCTAATGTTGGAGACGCACATAGCGGAGCGCTGTACACATCGTCCTCGCACCACACGTCGCGGCATATACACGCACTCTTGACAAACGAGTAGACAGGCTCCGGTGTTCTATCTGCAAATTTGTCGTGTACAGGGTTCCACGTACCGTGGGTTGTGGTGTTGGGTATTTCAAGATAATAGGGGATCTTGACATTCAGCACCTTAGAGCTTTGTCTGTTCATGTATCTCCACCACAGCTTTAGGAAAGTGATATCCCTATCCTGTGTATTGTGAAAGGTCAATGGCATCTCTCCCTGCCTGTACTTGTTGTAGATGACACGCACCAGTTCCTGCCTGCTCGCCTGATCGCTGTGGAACACGTGTCGTTTGTCCTTCACTGACCCAGAAACAACATCACAAAATATGGCGTGTGGTACACAGCTAAGTGTTCCAAGTGTTTCAGAGACAACTGTTCCAAATCTGACATCTCACACCATGGTCCTCCGTTCTCGACCCGTAGCGACGGAACCGTCGGCGCTCGGCGCCATTGTCACGCCGTTGCACAATGCGCATCGATTGTCAGTAGCTGCCCCGAAAAACACACTCAATTTAAGTTGACATTGACGAGTGGGACATGGTTTGTCTTTATGGATGTAGCAGAAATCACGATACTGTCCGTGGTCATGGCCGTGGTCATGGCCGCGGCCAGCGGCGACGTATGACTCTTGGTGATAGTACAGATGGTTGAGAGCGCCTTGGGTCGTCTCGAAAGTCACGTCGTTGTGCAAGGCTCCAGAATGCAGCGCTTTGGCAATGCGCTTCCACTCTGCAACACCATAATCCCGTTGAGCCATGACAGTGTCCTGAAATACAAAGCGTGAAATAGTATCGACTAGACGATAGTATGCTTTATAAATAGTGTATAGTACTGCTTCAGTCTTTATCTGATGGTAGCCACAGCAGTGGATATTTATTCACACACACACACACACACACACCACACACACACATTTCCAAGGAAGGAGAGAAGTAGAGTATCACACAATGCGACGCTCAAAGCCTGAACATGTTAAGCGAAGTGTCTGTGTCTGGTACAGTGTGACACAACATCATCTTGTACTGAGCATGCTCCAGTGGTAATACAGTGTGTGCTGAACAGCAAGGCTTGACAGTCAGCGGCGTCTGTTTGAGTGTCCATTCGATCAAGTCTGCCCTCATCTCATCTGTTATCTTCACGTCTGCGTATTATCCCACAAGTGTAAGGCGTTGGATGACACGAACCCATTGAGGGTAACGCGTACCAGACATCGAGCGGTTTACCCTGACAAGGCGAGCCCATCCGCCTTTTAAGGCCCGTAACATGGCCGATCGCGGCCGTGGCCGCGGCCAAATCGCCGGTGAAATGCGTGTTGTGAAAAACGACATGCCGGTGCGAGGAGGCTGCGGTAAAACGCCGGTGAACGTGTCCATGTCCACCAGTATGTACCGGACTCCGAGAGCTTCGGCGGTGTAGTCTACCATCTGCACGTCCGAGGGCAATTCGTTGAGTGGCCAAAGAGCCAACTCAACACTTTACACTCTGTGTTCTGTACATCGCCGGTGTGGTTAGACATAAGATGGCTTTCATGCCTTTGATCTTGGTATGGCGTGGACGCATCTCGTTCTGGTGTCGAATGCCCTCCACCGCAGGTCTAACACATACATTCTCTCTGTTCTGATGGCCACTTCGTAACGCTCGGACGCTGACATGTGTCCGGGTGGATGAACCAACTCCATGATACCCAACGCTGCGGCCTCTCCGAATATCCTATTGCCGTACTCGGTGTGAGCCTGCTCTGTTGCGCGTCACATGTACATGGCGCTGTAGTTGTCGCAGCCCGGGAACATGGCATCGTTATGGCGTTCGGCAGCTCGGAGTCGGTGGCTGTTCGGTTAAGGTTGAATTGTTCATCACAGCTACGGGTCTGTCCACTGTACAGCCAAAGTGCGTAGGCTTCTTCTGTACACGTAAAGCCCGGAGGCAGCCACTTGGATCTCTTTATCTGATACCAACCACAGCATCGCAACACTTGGTGTAGTCGTGCTGCGATGGTTCATATCCATCTGTACCTGTGACGACTTGGCTCATCTCGAAGGCCATAGCAGCCTGCCGCCGTATCGCACTCGATATCCTGTGGCTCTCGCGAGACCCGGTCGGGTCTCACGTGATGACTCGTCTCGCTATATACCGGCTTTGGCGTCTGTACGCTGATCACAAGGACAGTGTGCCTTCGCGGAACAGGAGGTCGCTGCAACAGCAGTGTGCGCTGTGAGCAAGTTGACCTGTGATCCGGACACGGGGCCACCGACATTTTCAGTCAAACGGAAGCCTTCCGCCCCGGAACGTAGACCATGTGTCTATCACGGGCATGGGCTCCAGTGAGAGTGCTTTGAATAGAGCACAGCAAAGTTCTGATTCGACATCGAAAACGCTTCGTTGTCTGCGACTCGGGTTCCAGAAGACCTGCTGAGAGATTGCGAGAAGAAACGCAAAGATGCGCTGGTCAGGTCTGTGCGCAAAGCTACCAACTTGTACAGGCGTGTATCTATGATGAACTACAAAGACACGCGGAGTGGCCAACTGGGTAAACCCGGACACAAAAAACACAACGGCAATGGCTCAAAGTGCCTAGTGTGTCGGGTGACCTTGGTGAAAAGCAGCAAAGACAGACATAGAGCAGGCGTCAAGCTTCGGTGTCCCTGCAACGTGAGAAGCATGTGTTTAGGAGACAACCCAGATGGTACCTAAGTCAGCCGCACTTCACGTCGTGTGAGTGTTTGTTGTTGTCTTTGGCTCTGTGCGGATGCTCAGCTGGGCGTAGCACGGGCGAGCCTTGTGTCAAATGTTCACGCGAGACGACACAAGGCAAGCGTCGAGAATGTGTACCTTGTGGCCAAAGACAGATCTACGGCGGCCCGGTGGATGACACGCGGCGCGTTTGCGACGTGAGCAAGTGGACCGTTATAGACAGAGATCAGACATCGTGTACTGAGCAAAGTGTCGCAAAGCAGACACATTTCTCCAACTGACATCAAGTATTGTTTCATGACGCACACCGCGTCCGAGCCGTGTGCGTGTGATTCCACTCAGGGATCGGCTCTGTGCACAAGCTGCACTCCGGTGCTGACCCTAATAGAACTGCTGGCTAAAAACCCAAGCCCGTGATGGCGTCTTTTGCGGAGAGAGCAATACCGGGTAGGGCCCTCGTTCGACACACGTACAATAGAGACTTGTTACTGCAAATGTTAACGATCAACGGTTGCCATTTTGTTCAAATGCACATACCTGCAAAGGCATGCTGGTCAACGCAGCGGACGTAAACGCCGTCCGCTGAGAGCGTTGATATCACCTCAAGCGTACGCAGACATCGCGATGGGTGACAACGACGCCATGGAAAATACAGAGCGAGTCCTACGGCTTGCATATTGTGTTTGCTGTTCAACCAGTCGAGCTCTGTGTCACGCATGCTGAGCTCAGAATCACTGTACCTAGAGTCACCACCAGCTGGACCGGTGTACTATTTCAATATAAAGTTGTCACCAGACCTTGGGATACCACGAGTCGACATTGGAGAATACCACAACTACACAGTGTGCTTTAAAGGCACGGTGGCTGCTTTAAACCCACATTCTACTACAGCTGGAGAGATGTGTTGGATACATTACAGATTGACAGCGTGGGAACGTAACAATCTCACCTCTTTATTGAAAATGCACTGAGGCTCTCAAACAGAACCTGGCCTCCAACAAGATGAAGCTGTATCCTGTTGGAGATATCACAATTAAGCAGTCAGCTTTAAACTAGACTCTGGCTACATTACAGAGTGACAGTGTGGGAAAAGTAGCACTCTCACCTCTGTGTTAAACGAAATGAAGCTCAAAAGATCCTGGCCTCCAAGATGAAGCTGTATCCTGTTGGAGAATCACAATTAAGCAGTCAGCTTTAAACCTAGAGTCTGGCTACATTACAGAGTGACAGTGTGGAAAAGGAGCACTCTCACCTCTTTACTGAAATGCAATGAGGCTCTCAAAAAGAATCCTGGCCTCCAACAGTGAAGCTGTATCCTGTTGTAGAATATCACAATTAAGCAGCAGCTTAAACCTAGAGTCTGGCTACATTACAGAGTGACAGTGGGAAAGGAGCACTCTCACCTCTTTACTGAAATGCAATGAGGCTCTCAAAAGAATCCGGCCTCCCAGGATGAAGGGGTCTCCTATCTGTTGCTCCGCTGCTGTAGTCCCAGGTTGCTGAACTCCGACACCAAAAGCACCACTTCTACATTCACTGACCGTCACATCTCTGTGCACACACAGCCAATGTCTGACTTGCAGATACTGCATGTTTGTTCGTGTGTGTTTCCGACACGGCTTATATTGCATGACAGTGGGGAAACAGGATTTACACTGTTGTACAATAGGCAAAAGACA